>NW_028258139.1:5725757-5877272 GCF_053883595.1 Heterocephalus glaber | reverse complement strand
ACAGTAGTAACAAAAGTGGTTATTCCTTAATACAAATTGTCCTGACCATAGGTATAGTTTTTGACCCATTTTCAATGCTGCCTCAAAATAAAGTCGATCAAACTATTTGGCAACTCTATTCTAGAAAACAATAAAAATAACTAGCATTCATTGTGTACTTGCTCTGTTCTCAGCTCTGTAGTCAGTGCTTTGCTGATGTTATTTCATTTAGTATCATGTAAATTTGATAAGGGTATTTTAATTCAAATTTTACATATGGGTCGGAGGTTATGAAACCCTTTAAAGCATAAATTATCTGACACAGAGACAATAAATAATAGAACAAAGACCTGAATCCTGATCTGTTTTATTTTTATCTAGATTCTTAAAAATTACCCTTAATTGTGGAGCTTCTGATTGTCCTTTTCAATGTCTGTGAATGAAAACTTAGTAAATGTTCTTTCCTAGAATATTACAGCAGGAAATATTTATCAGTTGCTCCAAACACCACTTTTTTTGAGGGGAAAGATTGCACAACAAAAAGAATGATAGAAATGAAGACATTTGGTTCTCACTATCAGACTGGCCAGCAGCTACTAATGTAACCTGAGGCACTGTGTGAAACTCCTCACACTCCTCTTTCCTTTTCTAAGAGGGAATGTGTATTGTCTAAAGACCTGCACTGTGACTCAAATTGTGAGTGGGCCAGGGCCCAATGCTCTTTATACAGTGATACTTTGGTTGTCCAATGGCTCCAAGCTTGAACTTTCCACTCCTTCAACAGCAAAGTTCCAAAAAAAATTTGCTCTGTGTTTATAACTTTGCTCCACAGTCAACCAAAAATTCGACTTGAAGAAACTTTTACTGGCCTAGAATGAGTCACACATTGCCTCTTGCCGTAGCACAAAATGGTGACACTTCAGTCTGCTCACCACCCTCACCCAGACAACGTGTAATGTGTGTGTTCATGCATTAAAACATTCATCATTGTGATGTTTTTGTGCTTTATTTGCACAAAATATTGTAACCATGGCTCCAAAGAAAGTTAGTGATACCAGCAGTAAAGCTAAAGGGAAAACTGTGAGAACCACTATAAAGAAAGAAATCATTGTGAAATTTGTTAAAAGTCCTCAAAAAATGAATTTGAAAGTGTAATTTTGGGGCTTCAGAAACAATTATTTGGTTGTATATTATTTCTTACGGGAAAAATATGTTCAGTTCCTGAACTTTTTGATGTTCAAATATGAATTTGGAGTGAATTGAGCTCAACAACTGAGTTATCACTGTAGTTGGTATTTTATTTATTTTTGTGATGAAAATTGAACTCAGGACCTCACACATACTAGGCAAGTGCTCTGTCTCTAACCTACATTTCCAGTCCTCTGTTCACTCTCTGCACCTGTGTATATATAACAGCAGCTATCGTACAGATGTGTCATGCAGACTAGATCAGAAAAATATGATAAATTCTGATGTCGCCTAGCTAATTATTAATATATATGCAAACTTTATTATTTCAAAGTAGACTCGAGAAAATTTCAAAGTCAGTTTAATAATCTCAAAGATATGATTTGAACATAAGATCGCTGCAAAAAAGTTTATTTCTTTTATTTTGTAAATAATTGTTAACCTTGTAACAACTCTGTCATTGATGCATGTGGTTGTTTATAATTTAGATAATGTTTTTTCCACCTTGATACCTAGTAATTAGAAACATGAAATTTGTGAATTGGATTGCAAAAATATACATAATTATTTTTCAGAGGAGTTTATATTAGTTTTATGCATCTTTCAAAGAAGAAAGAATTTTTGTTCCTTTCCTTTGAGGACAAATGTTGTAAAATGAAAAGAGAATGTTAAAAGTTTCCTTCTGTATTTCACGTTATATTTTATAGTACTATTAAAATTAGAACCACATAATCTCCAGGTCTAAGATACAAATTTACCATTTTTTTCCTAGAAATACTTTATAAAATGTAGTTTTTAAAAATTAAAATGAACTATGATATACAGTTTTAGAAAAACTACTTAAGTCATATGCAACAGATAGTCTTTTAAGTAGACAATGGAAGTACTCAAAACTATAAATCATTAAACTAGATCAAGGACATAAATTCATGTAGAGGGAAAAATAATCAAGGAGAAGTCTTAGAAGTGAGTTAGCAGGAGCAGGTTAGCTATGCCATGTATGGCAAAACACAAAGGCCTGATATGTTCTAAATTTGGGTAAGAATATTCACTTGGCAGAGGTTCAAGGTTGCTCTCTTTTCTGTGCATCATTGACTTGTTAAAAGCAGCATGTAAGGTTGGGGATTTAGTTCAGTGGCACCATGTCTGCCTTGCAAGCACAAGGTCCCAAGTTCAATCTTGGTACCAGAAAAAAGAAAAAAAAGAAAAAAGAAAAAGCAGCATGTAAATGGTGGACAATGTAGATAACAGGTGGATGACAAGACACCCAATGTCTCCTTTTCTTCTTATGTCTTCTTCCAAATTTAGTGGCAAATATAGACTGTTATGTAACAGGTTACAAAGTAATAGGGTCTTTTTTAGCAGTTTGTTTATTAAACCACTAGACTGAGTGAATCATAGTAGCACTCAAAAATATAACTACTAATGTAGGGAACATTATTTTTGAATCACTGCTATGTTATATGTCATTCTGATTTTGACTGTCATTTGGTTCTCAGACAAGTCTTTTTTTTTTGTCAATGTTGGTTTTGAGCTACTATAAAAGGGTAAGTAGATATTATTAAGTGGATGTATAATATTATTTTCAGTTACTACAAAAATATAATTGTAGGACTGTCTAATTTTTCATTGCCATATTCTTAGAAATTAGAAAAATGTTTGACCTGTGATACACAATAAATATATACTGGTTGACAAACTGGATCTCTGCCCCCAAGAAAACCAAAACACAACTACATGAAATTATTTACCTTAATGATTATGAAATATCATATTTTCCAAAAAATGCCCAAACAGTATTTCCATTAACATCTATTCTTTCAAACTATCAAAAAATAGAGTCTAATTCCACTAGACTTCATCTTGGGAAGGTTTGTGTCAGCTCCACCATAGAGTATAATAGAATGTTTGCTATGTGACAAAGCTGAATCATGAAAATAATACAGCTTTCACTTGACATAATGACCTCTTTCCCTTTATGTCTTGCTTTATCTCATGGAATGCTCACCTTTGAAACCTGGCCATCATGCTATTCCAGGGATACAGGAAGAAGCAGAATATAAATGTTTTGAGAACATCTCAGCAAAAGTCTCAGCTTCCAATCAATATAACTACTCAATATCAGAGCCACTGAATCTTTAATTAATTTCCATCCCAAGCCTTTGACTTTTCCAACTAAGAAGGGTGGTATTTTGAAGAAGAGACACACAATTCCCACTGTACTCTCTCCAGATTCCTCACTTACAGAATCTTTCATACTGAGTGATTATTTTACAACTAGGAAAGTTTTTTTTTCTTTTTGGTCAGTAATTATGCTTCTATAGTAACTCGAACAACAATTAACCTAATTTAGAAATATTCACAAAGCCTAGACAGACAAGTTTGAAAGCCTAAATTATGTTTGTCATTAATAATGATATTAGTATTCACAGAGGTAGTATATTTTGACATAAGTATTTTGTGAAAAATTGTTGTTAATTGCTGAAATTTCTTTATTTGACCTGCCGTATCTATCCTAATGGTTTATTGATATGTATCTAAGTGAATGTTTGATTATTCTCATCTCCTTGATTAGAATATAAGTTGTCTGAAGTGTGCACAATGGTCATTATTTTGATCATCATTGTATTTTCACAGTGCCTGGAAACTAGTTCCAGTTCATTAAATGTTATGAAATGGAAAAGGAAAAATTTTTATTACATTTCCGTATGCTTTTCATTTGGCTTTTTCCATCTTTATTTATTAATCAAAAGTTTAGATAATTGTCTTCTCTCTAAATTTATTTTATTTCATCATTTTACAACTCACTTCAGTTATGAATATTACTAAGAATTCTATTTTACATTTCAATCCTCAAAATGTATAATAGATAACGTCAAATAGGAAGAAAAAGTCCAAAGTGGAAGGGGAAGAGGAAGTGGGAGGGTTAGGGGAAAGGTAAGAAGAGAAAGGGAAAAATATGAGAAAAGGAAAAAGAGGAAACAAAGTCTTTGTAAATAGGGAGGGATGGAGGGGTTGAAAGGAAGACATGGGAATGGGGAAAAAAATAAGAACCAAGATGGATCATGTAAAGGTCCAAATTCCCAATGATGAATGCCATCATATTGTATATCTAAAATGTACCAATAAACTTAATGAAAGAAAAATTTTTAAAGAAATTTAGTTAATTTTGTTTGCACAACAAATTTTATATTTTCCCTGATTTATTAAGGATAAAATTTGACTCAAGATTGAGCAAAGACTACGCCATCTTCTAGGAACCATTCTCAGGTTGAGAAACAACTTCTAATTACTCCTGAGCCTATGAAGGAATGAAATCTTGAACCTATGCCACCCACTATCATGAAGCCTGAGCTAAACATCATGAGCTGCATGTTGTCTGACTCATCGAGTCCTTCTTCATCAAGTAGAAGTTCCAACTGAGGCTGTGGACAAGTTATTCTCATGAGTGAGTGACTCAGATGTCCATGGCTTCAACTCCTGATGTGTTGCTTTCTTTCTCACAGCACGTGTCATGTATTCTTTGTGCATCAAGGAACAAAACTTGCTTGTAATTCCCAGATTGTTCACCATAATGAGCTGGCACCATCCAACAGCAGACATTTATAAGTCCATACTCCTGGTCAGATGTGATCTTGAAGGACAGTGATGAAGGTAAATCTTGCTCCCCATTCTGCACTCAATAGATAGAACTTTGAGCAGGGAATCTAGTTATTCTTTCTGGCCTAGAGAGTTAATTATAAGGATCCTCAGTGAGTCATGAACAATGGATTCACTTAAGGATCAGGAGTACTGAGAAAACAGATTGAAATTTGGCAACAAAATATAAAAAAAAGTTCAGAAAAGGTGTGACATGTTCTTACCCAATGAGTATTAAATGAAAATATTTGTATTTGATGCAAATACTAAAAAAGGGACCTTATAGAAGAGACCTTGATTGGACAGGTGAATACACTGAGCTGTTAAGTGGATTCCACATTCTCATTTTCTCAGATGTCCTTAAGCTTGGCCAATCATTTCATGAATAAATCATAGTGGCAGCAGAAATGGGCATTTCAAATAGGCTCAGATGCATTTAGATTCACACAGAACAATCTGTTGACGATTGTGGAGCGCGTAGCTTCGCAAGAGCATAAGTATAACTCTACATTGGTAGTGTCCTCTGAGAAGATAATCCAACCACTTGGCAAATTCTTTACATTGGACAACTTTCTGTTTTGAAAGTGGCTGAGCATTATTTTAACTGGAATTGGAACTTACTGTAAATATGTCAGTGCCTCCTTTCCCAGAATAAAATGTGCTTCGGGACAATTCTCTTCTGGGAACTTACCTAACACATGATTTAATGTTATCACAATCCACACACCATTGATTTCGAACATGAGACTGAATCTATAGCAAATGAAGTGCAGCATAGATACATGTCCCTGGATTTACTGGGTTTATCATATTCTTTATCACTTTGACACAACCAGCCCAATAGCATGTGTGGGAAGTACTTTTGTTTCTCATTTTGTCCCTTTAATATGTAATGACTTTTGAAATATGATCCATTTTAGATAGATTCTAAAGAAAAATTAATATGTATTTCTAAACTTTTCAATATGTTATATAAAAGTTGTACATTTTGTATAATTAATGAACTAATATTCATACATTATCATCAACTAAACCGAAGCTTTATTCAAATTTTTTTCCTTTAAAAATTCACTCAATTATTTGTCTTTTTGAAGTCTTCTTAGCTACACTAGTTGAGTGTCCACACTTTGTGAGACTGAATCATCTCAGGTGTATAATGCCCCTTCTCTGCTAGCCTAGATTTATAGGTCTGAGTTCAGGGAATAGAATTCAAAATGTTTTCTTGTATAGACACTCTAATGATTTACCAGCAAAATGTTTGCTTTTCATGTTTACACCTTTGGGCCCTGCTGGGAGAAGTTTATGTGCTCAAATATTAAATTCTTGAACAACAGAACACAATAGTTTCTTTAAATTAAAAGCTCATAGTGAATTTTAGTTACATTGGGCTTCTCAGCCCGTTGCATAAATGGGCAAAGACGACTAATATATTGACTAGAGTAAGTGTCCTCTTTGATGTCAGAGTGAAACTGGATCCTTATAACACAAGGAAAATAGGGTGATATTTGTATGGAACTCAGGATAGCTTTATTAGTTCTCTCTCCTTTGACAAATGTGAAGTTAAATTATAATAACCCACATAATTTATCTGAATTTTTAAAGCACAGATATCATTACTGACAAAGACTTTCATCTCTCCCAGGCAAGAAAAATGAACAGATGAAGGGCTTCTTGAGAGCAGAGGGAATATAGCTTAAGTTTATACATGCTAACTACAGTCATGTGAGTAGCTATAGGGATGGAAAAACTTGTGGTTATGAGTATTTGTAAGTTATTTTCATATGAATATGTTTGTGTGACTACTGATTTTTCTTTCATTTTTAACCATCATTGGTATATTTTCAACATAAGATTTGTTAAAATGATTAATCTCATGCCTCAGTATATTTGTTTCAAGATAGAAATTAGCTAAAACAAAATGAACAGGACCCAAATATAGTATCACAGAAATTCATAATCCTCTGCAAATGAGAAGATTGCCATGTTTTTAATTATATAAGTGGTGGGTTTAACATAATTTATATAAGTATAGTTTTGTTATTTTCATTATTAAATGTTTACATTTTTGAAATAGATATATGAATGATATGTTAACAAAGTTTGCAGTTTCTGAATGTTTTATTTTTTATTTACTGGAACTTGACAAACATTTCTCAGAATCCCTTTTAGTGCATGAATCCAATGTTCTCTGTGATCAATAGTGACCTAGACTGATTACCTGAAACATGCCACTAAAGTCAGACATGTTAGCTTCTCAAAGATCACAAATAACCACTTTGATGCCCCATGTCAGGAGTTGGACATACCCTAAACATTATAGACTGATTTACTGGTAACCTATCTTTCTCCTCAAAGATCCATTTCATATTTTCTCTTCATAAGGTCTTCCAACAATTTCAGCAAAACTTGATTCTACATAAAATCCCTTATTTAGTAACTACTGCATGTAATACTCTACATATGTGGGGGAGAATGAAGATCACCAGTCAGGAAAAATGTGTAGATAAGGGTCAAGTAACACTACAAAATAAAGCAATAATAACTATACGTTGTGACTTTTATTACATAAATAGTAAAAAGATATAATAATAAAAATGAAAATGTAGAGAGAGCAATAGATAAAGGTTAACTATTGGACATTTCTCAGTTTATTAATAAATACTTAAATAATGAGTTAAGCCTGTATATTAACCTCATCAGAAACCACAGTATAAATATTAATCTTAGTGGAAAGGCAAAATAAAAAGTTTAATGTAAACTTTCATTATTATAAGAAGATTCATACAATGAAGGATACAAAAGAGAAATGAGGGGTGAGGACCCCTCGACAAGCCCACCAGCCACCAGCATAGCGACGCGGCAGCCTGCAACCCCCACCCCCTCCCAGGCTGTGCCGCTACCTGGTTCCACACTACAGAGGCACGTGTGTGTGGGGGGATAAAGGCCATTGTCCTGAGCTGCAGACGTGAACAACAGAGAGAGGGCCTCTCTCAGGCTCCCTGAGGAAAACTGAAGCCCACTGGAAAAGTGAAGAGCGTCTCTGCAATAGAGGTACACCAGACCACTGCACTTGGTAAGTTGGAGGGATCATCACCTCCCATTGGAACCTGGACTATCTTCAGGGGAAAGGGCAGCTGGAACCCGCAGTAGAGCTTTGCAGAGTTCAACCATGCAGGAGAACAGGGAGCTCACATTGGGACTTGCAGCCAGGAATCTGCCTGAATCTCAGGTTTGCAACTGGCTTGCTAAGACTCATTGACTTATATCTGCACACTGCTGCCCACATTGTCTATTGTGACAGCAGAGACATACCCTGAAGTAGGCCCTTCATTTTTATCTATTAGTTGTTATTTTCAAAAATATTATTAGTATTTTTTACTCTTATTTTTAATTTTTTTTCTAGTCCTTTCAAATTTATATTTTTCTCTTTTTTTCTTTCTTTTCCCCACTCCAAGTTTCTCCTTTTCTCTCTTTCTCTCTCTTACTGTCACACATTGTTCTTCATCTCCTTTTGTGTTTCTGTTCTGATCCTAATTCATATTTCTTCTTTATTTTTCTTTTCTTCTCTTTTTCCTTTTCTCACCTGTGTCCTCTGACCTCACTGCTAACCTTCCCCTATCCTTCTACCTACCTATCCCTCCCTCCCCAATTTCTTCTAACTCCCCATCCCAAAGGGTAAAGTTGCTATATTAAAGAGTTTATTCACTATAAACATATATTGGATTGGTCCTTGATTTTGATTTAATTCACACAGTTAAAGGTGATAGATTAATAACTACCACAAATTGCCATTTTCTAAGATGTACTTGATGCTATAGTGTTGATGGCTGTATCACTTGGGCTAAGGTGTTGTGATTGATCTAATCAGTTGCCCTTACTGGTATAATGAAAAGACTCAAAACGTTAAGACTAGCTATATCTGGAAGACACTTCTGAGAAGCAATCATTCCATAAGCATTCTAACTACAAGCAACAAAGATACTTACAATAAGCAACTTCAAAGACTCAGTCCTGAAATTAAATGAAGGACAATACCAAAAGCAAAAATGAGAAGACATTTAAGCAAGGCACAAACTCAGACTTTCCACTCCACAAAAGGCAAATTCTGGGGGAAATGAGGTGGAAAAGTCTGACAATCAACCACTTGAATACCCTGAACTGATAGCACAGTAAGTAACAAAACAGATGAATGAGGCTCTAGAAAAATTCAAAGCAGAAATAATCTCCCAGATAATGCAGAGATGGTGAGTAGAGTAAAAGACATGATTAGAGGCTCTAGAACAAAAACAGATGAAAATATAATGAGGCCCAGAAACATGCTGGAAGCCATGAATGCCCAGCATAAGAAAGAAATGGAATCCATGAAACAGATTCAAGCAGATATCCAGGAGATTAAACACTCCTTTGAAAGTATGCACAGCAGATTAAAGGAATGTGAAGATAGAATATCAGATATAGAAGACAGAATGGCAGGTAATGACCATGAAAACAGAGATCTCTTAAAAAGAGTAAGGAACCAAATCAATCCAGCAGCTGCTAGATGATGCAAAATAGAACAACATAAGACTGATAGGAGTCCATGAAAAAACAGGAGAAAGTACAATTGACATTAAAAAAAACTGTTCATGGAATAATAGAAAACTTCCCAGACAGAGGTAGAAAATTGGACATACAGATACGTGAGGTGTACAGAATTCCAATTAACCATGATCAAAAAAATCTACACTGAGATATATAATAGTCAAGATCCTGGAAACCCAACAGAAAAACAAATATTAATGGACATGAAAAACCAAATAAGCACTAATACCATTGTAGTAGGGGAGCTCAATACCCCACTGTCACAAATAGATAGATCATCTAGACAAAAAATCAGCAATGAAATTCTAAAACTGAACCAAGCTATTGAACAAATGGACATAATAGATGTTTACAGAGTGTTCCACCCCACAAAATCAGAATATGCATTCTTTTTGGCTACACATGGGTCATTCTCCAAAATAGAGCATGTGCTAGCTCGTACAACATGTCTAAGTAAATGTAAAAGAACTGAAGTTACCCTCTATATATTATCAGACTATAGTGCAATAAAATTGGAAATTAATAACATAAGAAACTACAAAACCCCCACAAGCACATGGACATTGAATAACACCCTGCTGAACAACCAATGGGTCACAGAGGAAATTAAAGAAGAAAATACACAGTTTCTACAAGTAAATGATAATATCAGTACAACATACAGGAATCTATGGGACACGATGAAAGCAGTTCTATGCGGGACATTCATAGCAGTGAATGCCCAGATTAGGAAAACAGAGAGAATTCAAATAAATAGCCTAATGCAAAGCCTCAAGCTCCTAGAAAAAGAAGAGCATAACAAACCCCCAGCTTGTACAAGAGAGAAAATTATGAAGATCAGAGCAGAAATCAATGCAATGGAGACTAAGAGAATGTTATAAAAAAAATCAATGAATCGAAGAGTTGATTTTTCAAAAGAATAAATAAAATCAATAAACCTTTAGCCAATCTTATGAAAAAAAGAAAGAAAAGGCCCAAATCCATGCAGTTAAGAATGAAAAAGGTGAAGTCACAACAAAGAAATGGACACAGTGGAATATAAAATAAGCAATATAATCAGGGATAAAGATAGAAAATATAGAGTAATTAATGTGATAATTTAACAGAACGATATTGTAATTTAATATTTTAAAGTCTTAAAATTATTTCTTCCAATTCATAAATTTAAAATTGTCTCATATACACATACTGTTAAAATATAAATAACTGGTAAATGAAGAAGAAATATAGAAAACATATAGAATTGATTATGTGATATTATTATGAAGAAAATTTTAATGAAAAAAGTCTTTCATACTGAAAAAAGTGAAAATGAAAAATTTAATAATCCCTTTATGAATAAATTTAGTCCATAAGTAAAGTTTCCCACAATGAATATTCCAAACAGATATCCTGAAAAACGATTTCAGTAAAATCTTTAAAGAGCAAATTCTAGTCTCACACAAATTCTTAGACAAAACCCAGTAGGAGAGAACACTTTCCTACCTGGTTGATGATGGAGTCAGCATATTCTACATCCCAATATGAAAAAAAAAAAAAACAAAAAACAAGCTCTTGTTACCTTTGCTACCTTGTGTGTGCCAAGTTGTTTCTCCTCTGTGATGCTTAGTTGCCATCCCAGCCTCAGAGCCAGCCTATTATGGATTGAAAGCTCTATAAACTGTGACCACTTGAAAAACCCAAGGGTTTAGAGAGGAGGAGGATTCCTGGCCACCTTAGCACACCTCCCAGCACAGAGGAGGAGGCTTCTGGACTGCCGTACCACAGCTCCTAGTGCAGAGGTGAGCCGTACTGGTGCCAGCAGCACCTCCACCCCAGTTGAAATGAGAAAACGTGTAAACAGTCTCAAAAATAGACTTTCAGATCAGCTACAGCAATCACAAAGGGAAATGAGATGGAACACTCTGATACTCAAACACCTGAACTTGAACTGGCAACAAAAGAGGATCTGGAAAAAATGAAATCAGAAATAATTTCTCAGATAATAGCAGATATTCTTTCTATAGCGCAAGACAGGATTAATAAATCTAGAGAAGACACAGATAAAAAAAATAGAGGAGCTGAGGAACATGATGGAATCCCAACATGGGAAACAAATGAAATCCATAAAACAGATGCAAATAGATTTCAAGGTGATTAAAAGCTCTAGTGAAAGTCTACAGAACAGAATGAGCCAATGTGAGGACAGAATTTCAGATATAGAAGATAAGATTGCAATTAGTGACCAGGAAAAGAAAAACTGTTTCAAAATTGTAAGGGACCATGAGAAATCAATCCAGCAGCTGCTAGATGATGCAAATCAGAATAATATAAGACTGATCAAAGTCAATGAAGAAACAGGAGAGAGTGCAGACAACATAAAAAAATTTGTTCACAGAAGTGATGAGAGAAAAGTTCCCAAGCAGGGGAAAAGAACTTGGCAGACAGATAAGTGAGGCATATAAGACTCCAACTAGCCTTGATTAAAAAAAAATTTACACAAAGACATATGATTGTTAAGATTCCAGAAACCCAACAGAAGAACAAACTTCTACAAGCAGTTAGAGAAAAGAAACAAATCACATACAAGGAAAGCCCATCAGAATCACACCAGACTTTTCAATGCAAGCCATCAAGTCAAGAAGAGCTTGGAGTGATGTATTTCAAGCCCTAAAGAAAAACAACCTCCAACCCTGATTTGATATACTCTGCAAAACTATCTTTCAAAATTGATGGAGAAATAAGATACTTTCATGAGAAAGAGGACCTTAGGAAATGCATGAATACCAAGCCAGCACTCCAAAAAATTTTGGACAAAATCTTAGGAAAAGACAATGAGGATCACAACCCCAGGAAGCCTAGCAGACTAAATCCATCAGGCACAACAAGAAATTAAATGCAAAGGGGGAGAAGCCAACAAAAAGAAAAAGTAATGACAAGGATAATTCAATACATATCAGTTATAACCATCAATGTTACTGGACTCAATTCACCAATCAAAAGAAATGGACTGGCAGAATGGGTCAAGAAGAAAGATCCAACAATATGCTCCATATTAAAAAACACACTTAATTAAAAAAGAAACTCATAGACTAAAAGTTAAATGGTGGAAAACAATACTCCATGTAACAGGAACTTCCTAAAAAGCAGGAGTAGCTGTCCTCTTTGCAGATCAAGTGGGTTTCAGACCAACACTCATTAAGGGAGACAAAGGACACTACATCCTTGTAAAGGGAACAATTCAGGAGGACAAGGTGATGATCATAAATATATATGCACCAAACAGTAGTGCACCCAACTGTATAAAAGAAATACTAATGGACATGAAAAATCAAATAAGCATTAATACAATAGTAGTGAGAGACCTCAATAACCCACTGTCACAAATAGATAGATCAACTTGACAAAAAATAAGCAAAGAAATACTCTACCTCAATCAAACTCTTGAACAAATAAACTTAACAGATGTTTACAGAGTGTTTCACCTCACAAAATCAGAATACACATTCTTTTCAGCTGCACATGGGTTGTTCTCCAAAATAGGCCACATACTCGCTCATGGAACATATTTAAGTAAGTGCAAAGGAATTGAAGTTATCCCCTGTATATTGTCAGACCATAGTTTGATGAAATTGGATATCAATAGCAAAAGAAAAGAAACCACAAGAATTTCATAAACAGATGGAAATTGAACACCACACTTCTGAATAACCAATGGGTCACAGAGGAAATTAAAGAAGAAATCAGGCAGTTCCTACAATTAAATGATAATGACAATATAAATATTGGAATCTATGGGACAGAATGAAAGCAATTTTATGAGGGAAATTCAAAGCAGTGAATACTCATATTAGGAAAACAAAGAGAGTCCAATTAAACAACATGATGCTGAAATTCAAGTTTCCAGAAAAAGAAGGGCATGAAAAACCCAAAGCTCATACAAGGGAGGAAACTGTGAAGATCAGAGTAGAAATCAATGCAATGGAGATGAAGAGAATGATACAAAAAAATCAATGAAACCAAGAGTTGGTTCTTTGAAAGAATAAACAAAGTTGACAAACTCTTAGCCAACCTTATCAGAAAAAGGAAAGAAAAGGTCCAAATCCATGCAATTAGAAATGAAAAGGATGAAATTACAATGGACCCAGCAGTAATCCAGAGGATATTAAATACTTACTTTGAGAACCTATATTACAATAAGATGGAAAACACAGAAGAAATGGACAGAGTCCTAGATACCTAATAATTACCAAAGTTGAATGAAGACCTAAAAATTCTAAAGAGCCCAATATCAATCAAAGAAATTGAAAATATAATTAAAAACTTATCAACTAAGAAAACCCTATCTTGATGGCTTCACTGCTGAATGATATAAGACATTTACTGCCACTACTGTTTATACTCTTCAGTGAAATAGAAAGGGAAACAATACTGACAAACTCATTCCTGGAAGCAAGCAACACCTTGATTCCCAAAGCAGAGAAAGACTCAACGAAAAAAGAGAACTATAGGCCAATCCCACTAATGAACAGAGATGCAAAACTCCTTACTAAGATACTGGCAAATAGAATGCAGAAGATCAACAAGAAGATGATACACTCTGACGAAGTGGGATTCATCCCAGGGATGCAGGGATGGTGCAACATACACAAATCAATCAGTGTAATACACTATATCGACAGAGCCAAGGATAAAAACCATATAATCATCTCAATAGATGCATAAAACGCATTTGACAAGATCCAACACATATTTATGATAAAAACCCTATAAAAAATTGGAATAGAGGGTCTCTACTCAATCTGATGAAATCTATCTATGAAAAACCAACAGTCAATATAATACCAAATGGTCAGAAACTGAAATAAGATACAAGACAAGGATGTCCAATATCACCACTCTTGCTCAATGTAGTTTTGGAAACATTAGCCACAGCAATTAGACAAGAGAAAGAAATAAAAGGAATAAAGATAGGAAATGAAGAAGTCAAAATGTCATTATTTGCAGGTGACATGATATTCTATATAGAAGACTCAAAGAACTCCACCAAAAGTCTTCTAGACTGAATAACCAAATTCAGTAAAGTAGCTGGTTACAAGGTCAACACACAAAAATCAGTACTTTTCTTCTACATGAACAATAGACTTACTGAGAGAGAAATAGAGCAAACAATTCCTTTCACAACAGCATACAAAACCTGATACCTAGGAATCAAACTAACAAAAGAAATCAAAGATCTCTTCTCTGAAAACTATAGCACTCTGAAAAGAGAGGTTGAGAATGATATCAGAAAATGGAAAGACATCCCCTGCTCCTGGGTAGGAAGGAACAACATAGTGAAAATGGCCGTTCTTCCAAAATTGCTATATAGATTCAATGCAATACCAATTGAAATCCCAGCAGGATACTTCATGGACCTTGAGAAAAAAATCCAAAAATTCATTTGGAAGAAGAGACCAATAATAGCAAAAGCAATTCTAGGTAACAGACTCATGGCAGGGGGTATCACAACTCCCAACTCGAAACTATACTACAAAGCTACTGTGATAAAAACAGCATAGTACTGAAAAGAAAGACCTGAGGACCAGTGGAATAGATTAAAAGACGCAGAAACAACTCCAGACACACTCAGGCACCTCATCCTCGAAAAAGGAGCCAAACACCCTCACTGAGGAAAGATAGCCTCTTTAATAAATGGTGCTGGGAAAATTGGGTTTCAATTTGCCAAAGATTAAAACTAGACCTGTATCTCTCACTATGCACTAAACTAAAATCAAAATGAATTAAAGATCTAAATATAAAAACAGAAATGCTGAACTGGCTGCAACAGAAGTTAGGTAGAACTCTTGAAGACATTAGTGTAGGAAAAGATTTTATGAACAAAACCTCAGTTGCCAGTGAACTAGCACAATCTACAAGTTGGATCTCTTCTTACTAAAAAGCTTCTGCACAGCAAGAGAAACCACCAACAGAGCGAAGAGACATCCCACAAGGTGGGAAAAATTTTTCACCTGCTGTCCCTCAGACAAAGGTCTACTATCAAGAATCTAGAAAGAACTTAAAAAAATCAGACCTCCCAAATTTAAAGACCCAATCCAAAAATGGGCATCAGAAATGTACAGACATTTCTCAGACAAAGAAGTAAAAATAGCAAATGAACATATAAAAGAAAATGTTCAACATCACCGGTCCTTTGAGAGATGCAAATGAAAACAATTTTGAGATTCTAGCTCACCCCAGAAAGAATGGCTCCTATCATGACATCAACTGATAACAAATGCTGTCAGGGTTGTGGGAAAAGATGAACACTGCTCCACTGCTGGTTGGAGTGCTGGCTTGTGCAACCACTGTGGAAATCAGTATGGAGATACCTCAAAGAACTAGGACTGGAAGTCTCTTTTGAGCCAGCTATTCCCCTGCTGGGTATCTTCCCCAAAGAATTCAAAGAATCATACCAAAGTGATATATTTGCACCCATATTTATAGCAGCACAGTTTGTAATATCTAAATCTTGGAAACAGCCCAAATGCCCATCAACTGGAGACTGGATAAAGAAAATGTGGGTTTTTAAAAATAAAATAGAGTACTACTCAGCCTCAAAAAATGAGAAATTAGAGACATGTATAGTTAAGTGGATGCACATTGAGGCAATATTCTTAAGTGAAATAAATAGGACACACATATGTAAATATGGAATAGTTTCTCTAGTGTGAAAAATTGAAAGTGTAAATAAGGACTAAGAGGTATAATAGATAATGTGAAATAGGAAGAAAAGCAGCAAAGGGGAAGGGGAAGTAGGGTGTAAGGAAAGGAAAGAAGGGGAAGGAATTAATACGAGAAAATGAAAAAATGGAAACAAAGTCTTTGTAATTAGGGAGGGATGGAAGAGTTGAAGGGATGGCAGGGAAATGGGGAAAAAATAAGACCCAGATGGATTATATGAAGGTGCAAATTTCCAATGATAAATGTCTTTATATTGTATACCTAAAATGTACCAATAAAATAAAAATTTAAAATAAACAAACAAAAAAAACATAGAAAGTAGGAAGGCCGCTAAGGAAGAAAGAAAGAGAAAGAAGAAATTACTAACCAATACCTGTCATGTACATTTACTCAAAAACACAAGAAAATATTGGTAATATGGGTACACAGAAATATTAGAAAATATCAGAAATGCAATACATCAATTGGTGCTTTTTTTAGTGGTACATTTTTTATTATCATTGACAAATAATCAATACAATTCATCTCATTAAGAGAATAAAAAGAAAAACATGATTAGCAAAACAATAGAGAAACAGATTTACTAAATTTAACATACACTTAGATAGACCTTTAGAAAAGTTAAGATGGAAAGAGACATTCTTATTTGATAAAAGATCTCTACATGATTCAACTATCATGATCATTGTGAAATTGAAGATAAAAGAAAACATATGTCTGTTCTGGCTCTTGTTTAACATTACACATAAGGTCCTACCCAGGGCAAAAGGGCATGTAAAATAATTAAACAACATAAAGATTGAAAATGAAGTAAAGGAAGTGTTTATGTGTAGCTGACATGATCCTTCATATAGAAAATGTAAATGACAGATGGATATTTAAAAACTGTTTATATTAAAAAAGAATCTAAAATAAATTCATTAAATAAGTTAATTAAAAAAGGGACTGGATTCACAGTTAATATACAAAATGGAATTATATCATAAATATGAAATTTTAAAAGTGCTATTTGCAAAAATATTGACACTTTATTACTTACAATTGAAACCTAGTAATGATATATAAGATCATTGTGTATATATATATATACATATGTGTGTGTATGTGTGTGTGTATATATATATATATAAAACTTCAAAATATCACTAAGAGAAATTAAAGATGCTAAGTGTAATCATGATGACTTGGAATATTCAGTCTTACCACCTCAGTAGTACCACCTCAAATCTGAATATTCAGTCAGTAACATCTCAAATCTACCTCCATATTTAATGGATCACATCCAAAATCCCACTATATATTTTGGAAACTTACAAGCTATTCCTAAAATTTTATTGAAATGCAAATGATGTAGAATAGCACAGAAAGTATTGAAAAATACAAGAACATCAAAGCTGAAAGACATTATACATCAACAAATATGTACTTTAAAATAAAGATAATATGAATAAGAATGTTGCTATGGGCACATATTTTGATAAATAGATCATTAGAACAGCAGAAAGTCTCGAAGAAATCTCCTACATGAATGAATCTTAGGTAGACAAAATTATATACACATGTATTATAATAAATTGCATGGTAGCTATCTGATATCAAAAAGGTAAAAATAAATGCATAATTTAGTAAGATGGGAAAACTTCAAATTCTAGATAAAAACACTATGAAACCTTATCTTCTTTAGCTTTATTATTCATAAAAGTTCTTTAATAGCTATTAGCTACAAAAGGTGGTACATTGTGGGATTAAACCCAAGAATTGAAAAATTAGTAATAGGTACACTGGCATTCATTAAAATTAATTTTGTAAATTAACTCTTATAGTTAATTTGATACATCTTTTATGAAAGAAATTATGTTTATTAAATGACATCAGTCTTGAGTGAAAAGAAATCTACACACTGGAAGAAAATATTTACAATATATATTTCCAATAGGGAAATACTGTCCAGACTATGTGAAGGAGCCCTATATATCGATAAAGAGCAAATCATAAATACAGAACAAAGAATCAAATTCTGAAAAACAAAGTGTTTGTACCCAATTTTCCAGCTAAGCTAGGAGGTTCTATCCTCGTCTGAAAGTATACATGATCTGAAACGGATTCTTGGCCAGAAAAAAAAAGGATAAATGTGCTAGCTGATTATTTATAATTATGCTGTTCAAAATTTTAAAGTATCCCCAGCGTCATCGGGAAGTTCATCTATAAACGACTTATGCATGGTGTTACCAATCAGCTCATCTAATTTGTCTACAGGAACACAAAAGACACTCCTGGAAATTTTGTAGGTATGGTGCTGAATCTGATACCTTGAATCTCCCTCATTGATTCATAAGGAATAGTAGAAGTGAATATTGAACAAATAGAGAGAGGACTCTGAGCCTGATTAGGGCTTCAATATATGTCATTATTATTATTATTATTATTATTATTATTATTGTTTTATTCTTCCATATCTTTTATGAAAATTTTCTGTGACTATGTTCTGTGACATCCTCTATTTTTAAATTGTCTGACCCACATAGTAACTACAGGGTAAAAGATCTGAAGAAACATTTAAGAGAATATAAAATTTGCCAGTATGCACAAGGATAGGCATTCATCCTATTACTAATTGGGAAATGTAAGTTAAAACAAGAAAAAGACACAACCAGGTACACATTAACATAGCTAAAGCAAACAAAATTTCCAGATTAAACTGAGAATATCTATAAATGAAAAGGACAGGGAGTAACAGGAATTCTTGTACCTTGTTAGTAGGAAGATAAATTGGTACTGCCTTATTAAAAACTTGACAATATTTGTTAATGAAAAGCACATGCCTATCTTATATCCTACCAATCCCACTCCTATGCATATATTTAAATGGATAATTATCAAAAACATTGATAATAATATTCCAAGTAGCTTGATTTATCCTATGCAGAAATTGAAATAATTCAAATACTTTAAAAGACAATGTGCAAGTAAGGTATGATATATTCGCTTATTATGATTCCATATATTTTACTGATAAATTCATGAGCATAGATAATTTTGGTGATATATCCAAGCAAGGTGAAAATTAAGTACATACTAGATGATTTCAGTGGTTCTGTATTAAAGAATCAGCAATGGAATTTGATAGTAAGAGAAATCAGAACGGAGATAAATTCTGAGGTAGGAAATGTTCAGCAAATGGGGTAACAGGTGTGTCTTGGGCTGATGAAAATGGTCACTGTGACTAAATGAACTAACTTTCCTAGTCAGAAATCATGTCATATTATAAACAGTAAAATAACTGAAATACTTTGATATTATTACAGAAAGAAGGTAATCAGTAAATCAAATGAAAGCAAAAATAAATCACGTAGTATTAGCATTATGTTGAACATCATGATTTAAATAAGTGGAAAATATAAAGTAAGAAATGCTCATGGGAAAGTTAGCTATTCACTAAGAGTAATATAACTAAGTCTTCATCTTCTATATTTCATAGTAACGCTTTTGCTTCATTTGAATACTAAGAGAAAGAAGTGATGGAATATGAGAAAAGTAGAGAATATACATATGCACTTTGTCAAATAGCACATCAAAATCCATTGTAATGAAGATTAATAATTTTACAAAAACGAAAAAAAATTCTATACAACGAAACACACTATTAATCAACTATTGGCTGATGATATACTGAGAGAAAATATTTGCAATAATGTATTGAAATTTTGCAATATTCAGCTATATAAGTTCTCAGCAGCTATCTCTCCACGAGCTAAGGAAATCAATGTTGACTTTGAAGAAACTATTGAGGAGTGCATAAAAATTGGCTAGAAAAGTGAAAAAAGCACTCAAGATCATACCAATAACTAGAGGATATTAACATATTAATACCACCCACATCTCCTTAATAATTACATTACAAATGTAATTGTGAATCTAAAATGACCCATTCATTTCTCTTGTGTATATTATGCAATTTTATATAGTAGGTTAATAGGTGTATGCTCAGACTACAGCTTTCATATTAGTTTTATGTTAAACAGAAAATAAACACTGTATGGAATATGATTCTCTAAAATGCACATTTTTCAATTACTGAGAATATAGTAATATTCTTGGTAGTAATTTATAAATCTGAATTGATAGTCCTTACAGTGTCATTATGAGGAAAGTCACTTTCCTTAATTTTGTTCTATCTTAAGAAACTCTACTATCAAGAGAGAACCACGACGTATTTTATGCCACTTAAAAAGACATAGGTGAATGAAGAATAGAAAGTTTAGCTGATTTTTAGTCCCTAGGCAACCTGAACTCTTCTTTAGGAAATGCCTTTACATAGGAACTCATTGTCCCTCCTCATTTGCTTCAACTCAATCCCTCTATACTTTGTTAACACTTCTGTATTCAGTATCAAACCCTTCAAAAGAGTAATTAGGACCTGAGAAAGTCATATCAATGAAGAAATTGAAAAAGTTAAAGTGGCACCGTCATAAAATATGCTGCACTGGTGTATTGATTCTTTCAAGTCAAAATCACTTGAGGAACTGTAACTGCAGAAGGACTCATTTGACCTCTTTCCCTGCACATAGCAAGTGGTAATGATTCCTTTGACACAGATGTCCTTCACACATCAGGCTGGAAAATGATCGTGGTCACCAGAGACTGAGTAGCCCTTATCTTCCACTGACATTAACATCCCCTGACATCTACCTCTTAGTAACATTCCCACAATTGACTGCCCAGGTCCAGAGCTCATGCCTTCCTGTCATTCCTTCACAACTTTGTTTTTCTTTGTCTAAAATATATAAAAGCACCATGCTTAGGTCATTTCTTCAAACTTTCTTTTCTTGAAGATTTTGAAGTACATGTAAAATGATGTAATTTTTATTAAATCAGCTTTTAAATTAATTTGATTCCTAGATCCAGACAAAGAACACACAAATGAATTGAATGGGAGTACAGGGCTCTACCCTTTCTCTTCAGACCATGACACTTACCTGATTTGTGTTCTGACTTCTGATCCCCGTCCTCTCTTAAGGCCCCAGGTGTCCTCTGGAAACCCAACCAAATCATGGTAGTTTTATTGGTTATATATATCTTTGAAAAAATAAGCTAAATGAATAATTTGAACTGTTTTATTCCTTTTTAGTCACATTTTACTATAGTGATGAATTATTGATTAACTTCCAGATTTTCCATTAACATTCTATTCTCCTCATCCATGCAAATAAATAGCAAATGTATTTGCGATTTTTTGTGGCCATTGTGTTACTAGCCTAAAAGAACTTACAGTTACTTATTGTATTTGACATACTAAATGAAAGCTATGAATTGTGGTGATCTTCCTGGGGCCTGTATTTAGAAAGCAGCAAAGAAAGGAAGATATTTATTGTTAGATGAGGTTAGCTAAATAGCTATTTTAGATAATAAACAACGTATACATAGTCATTTCCATTTTGGTTAATTCTAAAAAAGAGTTCAAATCAGAGATTCAGACCTCTACAAGTAATCATTGATTTTCTTTAAAAATTAAGTTCTAATTGAACTTTATCTAGCCTAATCTCTCAAATATCCTTAGAGAATGTGTTTTATGAATGTCAAACAATGGTGCCCTTGGTGCAGCAGATATTTGCAGAAGGAGATTGTTCTCGATTGTGCTGAACTGTAGCTTCAGTGCTGGGAATGTTCACAGAGAGGACTGCGGCCAACCTGCCGTGAGGATATTCTTTCCTAAACTAGCAGGAGGGAAGGCTGCCTGGGTTGCTAGAAGTAAGAATGTTACTTTGCTCAGAGCCCACAGATCCCAGCCTCTTACCTGGTCTGTACCCCTCTGGGGAACACAGAGACTGATTTCCCAGTCCATGATTCAACAGCCTTTTTTGTGGTCTGATTGATTGTGACATGGAAAGATAAGATGTGTTCCTCTCTGACACCCTCATTATGATAAAATCAGTACCATTTTATCTCGTGTTATTAATGACAGGAGTGATAGTACTTCACGGTTCCTTCCATTTTCCTTTGCATAATGAAATGCTTGAACCTCATATGCTTTTGGGTTAGTAGTGCAGGCTCTCTATGTAATTTTATGTATATATGTAATATGTAATATGCATTTACAATGAAAGAGAATTTTTAAATCATATAAACAAAACTTAGCATTTTAAAAACTAATTAATTTAGAGACTGCAAGGGTGTCTCTTTTCTCAACAGACCACAGATTTTACCTGCATTGGTAAATCCATAACCTGCCTTGTGTGTCTAAATTATTCTTTTAGAAATCATAAATCATTTGCTGAAGTATTTTGATAGACATACTTTTAAATAAAATAACAAGCTGAATGACTATTTTAATCTATCTTCTGAAATAATTCTTTTAAAAGATTTGATGGATAATACTTTTGGTGGTCCTGAATACATGATAATTTAGCTGTATTCCATTTTCTTCACATTTTGAAGGAAAACATACAATCTGTCTCAATAGAAAATAATTTGAGTTATTAGAAGAACAAATAAAAGATCATTTATTCAGATATTTAGCTGTAATCTACATAGATTATGGAAGAGTTAAGATTAAAGTTATAAAATTTATCTTCAGATAAGGAGAGGAAAGGATAGAAAAAAGTTTTAAAATAACTTAAAGCTATGCTATCTTTGTAAAAATAATCATCAAATTCCAAGGTCAAAGTCTAAGAATATCATCATATTAGATATTTTGAAGATGCAGTTATTGCCCATGATAAAGTAATTATGTAAGAGATACGAAAAATGTATAAATAATATCTGCATTTAATTCTACTCTGCCTAAAAAATAAAGACATATGCCACAGGCTAGAGGAAATTATTTGCAAATCAAATATCTAATAAAGACTTATTTCCAAAATTATTTTTTAAATAATTCTTAAAAATTAACAGTGGGAGGAAAAACTTATTATTTAACAAATGGGCAAACAGACAACTCACCAAAAATGTTATATTAATGCTAAGACAGTATATGAAAAATTCTTAACAGCATTTATTATTAAGAAAATGGAAATTAAACCCACAATATAACAGCACTGCACATTAGAATGGTTCAAATGTAGAAGTCAACTGATAAAAAATTGGTGGCAACTATCCAGAGTGTTAGAAATTTTTATTTATTGCTGATGACAAGGCAAAATATTCTGAACATTTTTGAAAATATTTTGATGGTTTTGTATATAAAGTTAACCATAGTCTCATTATAAACTTAGTATTTGTTTCAATTCTTAATTATTTACCTGACTTTAAAAACGTATGCCAAAACACATCAGATTTCAAGTTATATTACTGAGTTATAGTGATAGAAAAAGCATGTTACTGGCACAAAAAACAGACATGTGGATCAACAGAACAGAATAGGGGATATAGAAACATTCAACTATTCAATCTTTGACAAAGGGTCCAAAAACATACTCTGGAGAAAAGACAGTCTCCTTAACAAACGGTACTAAGAAAACTGGCTATCTGCATTCAGAACATTGAATCTAGACCCATATATCTCACTATGTACTAAATTTAAAAAATGAATAAAGTTTAGATGGTAAAGAAAAATATGTAATCCACTGGAATATAAAATAGGCAAGCCTCTTGAAGACATAAGCATAGGAAAGGAATTTCTGGACAGAACCTAAATTGCTCAAAAAATAACATCAAGAATCAACACATGGAATCATAGCAAAACAAAATATTTTGCAAAGCAAAGAAACAACCAGCAGAGTGAAGAGACATCCTACAGAATGGAAAAAGAATTGCCAGATATTACTTGGTAGAGAACTAATAACTATAACACCTAAATAACTCAAAAAATTACATCTCCTAAAGTCAGATCCAAACCAAAAATGTGCAACTGATATAGAGACTTCTTAGAAGAAAACTACAAATGACAAATAAATACATGAAAAAATGTTTAACATTTCTGTTGATTAGAAAAATGCATACTAAAACAACACTGAAATTTTCTATATTACCTCAGAAGGAGAGGCTGTTATCAAGAAATGAAATAATAACAAATGCTAGCGAGGTTGTGGGAGAAAAGGAACTCTTTTACATCTTTGGTTGGAATGTAAACTAGTACAATCACTGTGGAAATCAGCACAGAGATTCATCAAAAAACTAAAACTAGAAATTCTGTTTTACTTAGCTACTCCCCTTGTAAGTGTCTTCTCCAGAGAGTTAAAGTCATATAATAATGATACATGCATATTCTTGATTATAGCAGCACAATTCTTAATACCTAAACATGGGAAGCAGCCTATATGTCCATCAACAGGTGAATGAGTAAAGAAAATGTGGCATTTTTATACAGTGAACTACCACTTTGCCGTAAAGAAGGATAAACTTGAGTCATTTGTAGGAAAATGGATATTAGGTGAAAAAATCAGACAGGAAAGCTTAAATATCAAATGGTTTCTTTAATTTGAGAAAAGCAAAATGTAAAGAAAGAGCAAAATAAAAGACAGTAATAGGAAACAGAGATATAGAACTTTTGCAGATGGAAAGGGAACCAAGAGAGGGAGGGAGTGGACAGAGAAGGGAGGGGAAGGAAATGAGATGTGTTACATACATGGACCAACTCCTGATGAGAAATGTGAGTATTGTGTACTGCACATGTGCACTAATAAAATATAAACACTGAAGGAAACACATGATAGTATAAACTATGTTTATTGCAATACACTAATATAATAGTATAAACAAATGTTTATTGCAATATTGTTGATAAACATTTTTACTGCACTAATCTATTCACATTTTCCCAAATTATAAGAAAACAAGCTATCCTACAATAAATGAATCCACTGTTTCATTCACATAGTGGCATGCTTTTCAGTTATATAAGGTGATAAACTATCAGTCCAAGAAGCAACTGAGATCAATCCTAAAGACATATTTCTGAGTATAAAAGCCATTTTGAAAAGAAAACACACTATTTTATCCTAGCTGTATGATATTCCATAAAAAACAAAACTCTTGAGATGATAAAACAAAAGAAAACATCACTGATTTACATGTGCCTGAAGAAGGGAAAAAAGTGAATAAATGTAACGTGTAATATTTCAGGAAGTAAAAACTATTTTTATAAATATTATAGTAGTGGATACAAAATCCAAAGAATTTTATATTCTAGGACTATTGCAGGGTGAAATGTGCAAATGAACAAATAATTCATCTATTGTGCAAATCTATGGCATAACCCCGCAGAAGAACATGAAAGGGCAAGTTTCATAAGTAACTCTGTATATTAGTAGAATAAGCCTATATACATGCCCAAGCTTAGAAAGGCACTGTATTCTAATTAGTAAACAGTGAAATATCCCAAGAGAGCACTGTTTAAGAAGTAATACTTATGGTACATTTATTCTGGAAATGAACAAGTATATATATATTGATGGCTTTCTGGGTGACTCAGAATTTTTACTTTTGGAGAGGAAGATTGCCGAATGGGAAAAGAAGGAGACTGGAATGAACCCTGTGGTATTGAATTAGAGCACATATTTAACTTAATATAGATACAATGGATGGATGGATAAACAGATGATAGGATTTTTATCATGTGTGTAAACAAGGTTACTATCCAAACATCTCTTCCTCCCATCTGCCCATGGATTGAGAAGGCCCAAAAGTAAATGACACCTTGATAACAATGGGGACATCCAGTTTCTAGTACTAATCTCTATTAACTGTATCTTTAGGGAAATAACTCATTTTACAATTGTGTCAAGAATGTACAGGATCACTTTGAGCACCTTGTAGTGCTAGAAATTGAGAAAGTGTTCAAAACTTCAAATTACAGAGAATGTTAAAGGGATACAGAAGGCAACTGAAAGCTCCCAATGGTGGAACAATTAGACAAGCAAAGTATTAATTTAGTAATGGATTATTACCATTTGACTGTCAATCAAAAATAATGAAAAATAAGAGAAGAGATAAAATTCTTATTTACATAAGGAGTCTGAATAATTATATACCTGTAATGCTAGGAGGTGCACATAACTTCCCACCCCATTCACATGGGCTGTACATCAAGATATTATATCCAAGAGTATAGATTGGAAAGGAGGCAAGAGAATAGCAGATATGTATCAAAACCTGGCAAATACGTCTTCAGCCATATGATCAAGAGTTACATCAACAGGGATGAAGTCTTCTTATGAAAAAATGTATAACCCCGGTCAAAATTTGAGAAAAACATCACACAAGCAATAATGAAGGGCATCTCTTCAAAATAACTGACCTGTACTTCTCAAAATTATCAAGGTCATCAAAACTAGGAAAGTCCAAGAAATTGTTACAATGATGAAGAACCTGTGAGCTTGGTGTGGTGGCACATGCCTGTAATCCTAGCTGATCCAGGAGGAAAGAAAGTTCAAGACCAGCATGGGAAACTCTGCAACTTCTTTTTTTCTTTTTTCTTTTTTTGGTACCTGGGATCAAACTCAGGACCTTGCGCTTGGGAGGCAGGCGCAATGCCACTCAGCTAAATCTCTGCCCCTCAGAAACTTCTTAAGACCTCATCTCAAAAGGAAAATTAAATCCCCAGTACAAAAAAAGAAAGAAAGAAAAAAAGAGAGAGAGAGAGAGAGGAAAAGAAAAAAGAAAAGGAAAGGAAAAGCCTATGAAAACATGACAACCAAATGTAACAGTATTCTGGGTCAAATTGTGGGACAGAAATAGGACATTAGGTAAACACAAAGGAAATGTGAATAAAGTCTGGAGTTACTGATTAGTTAATGTACAGTTATCAGTTTCTTGGTTTTCACAATAAGACATGGCACTATTAGATGTTAACAAACATCAAACAGGTTGAAAGCAGTGACAAGAGGAGTTCTGGTAGGGCAGTGATGAGGAAATAGTGGGCTTGGATGTCCTGGCCAATGCCAGACACCAATGGGACCCTGAGGCTGGGGTTCGGGGAGAGGGTCCGGCCTCAGGGCATACCCAGGGCTCAGAGGATCTTGTCTGGGACACAGGAGATCTTGACGTCCTTGCTGCTCTCAAAGTTGCAGCTTAAGCCCCAGGGCCCACAAAGACTGGCTCCGCTTTCACGTTGACAAGCAGCTTACAGTCAATGTCGTCATCTGATCCAACTGTTTCTTCAGCGTGGCAGCTAGTATGGAGAAGGGACAGAGAGAGCATCGCCAAGCAACCCTGAGAGGCATGGTAATCTCTAATTTGTGCTGTCCTGAACTTGTCAAGGAACTGTTTGAGTGTCATGTCCTCACCTTTAAAATGCAGCCCCTGCACCTCAAAATGGTCCCACACTGTCTGTCTATTCTTGGTCACAGTACTGGTGATATGGTGTGGCCAGGGTATCAGAAAAGCCGAGGAAGGCCAGGACCAACTTGAAGAACCCATTTTTGTGGGAGTCCAGTTTTCAGCACCCCCAATTACCTTATAAAGCCCCAAACAAACCAGGCCCACCATGGTGGCTGGGGTCAGGAGGACAGCAGGTTGATCATCCCTGCAATCAGCTTGCTTTTGTGAGCATCTGAAGGGGAGATATCATAGAAGCAGCCACAAAGAATTGCATGTAGAAGCTGCTGTCATCATCCTTCTCAAAGTGTTCATAGGGAGGCAAAAGGCAAGTAAAGGTAATGCGAGGCACTACCTGAAGATGGGGGTCGGGTTCCAATTAACCTCGAGTGCTCATTAAGGACATTAGATCAGTGGAATAGATTTTGTTGCACAGCAATGAAAGGAAGGAAAAAACTAACTTGAAAACCAAGTAGCAAAGAGATTAGTTAGGAGGTATCCTGAGGTCAAAGAACACTCAATTGTATACCACTTTTATAGTGCAACGGAGAGATTAAAACAAAACGAGGACAATGGCACTGGGCAGCAGAAGTTGGAGACATTGCAAAGTGGTGGAGGAGAATCTACTCCTTACCCTGCTTCACTCAGAATATTGGTTTCATATAGCTGCTGTGGACAAGGTCTCTAAATTAAGTTTTCCTATGTGAAAAGGGAGTAGTAAATGTGAGCTAAATTAGTGTGTTAAGTTACAGCGTCATTAGTGGCACAATGTCCAAATGGCTTGTTAGAAAAAGTATTTTTTAAATGCCTGTTCTTCTTGTAGGGTGTGATTAGGGATGTGGAGTGACTGTCATTATGGGATGTGTGGATTCCAGGACATCTAGAATAACCATTCTTCTCCAGAAGGGCTTCAAAACAACGAGAGACAGACATGGAGATTGAGCAAGTAGAGGTGATACGGTCACCGTTATTAATGAGAAAGTTGTTGAAAAAAGGCTGCTTAGCTAATTGTAGACAAGGGCGGATGAACACGATCTTCCTCGCAAGGGAAAGGTCCACCCTGAAAAACGTGAAGGAATGCAATTTATTTATTTATTTATTATTTTTGCTCCGTGGATAAAGGAGGCTCCCAAGCACAAAGAATTGTTGCACACCCTGCAATTCAGGCCTCTCCGACACCTCTTTAGGCAGGAATGAGTGAGTAATACGCAGCATCCTCTTGTGGCAGCCTCTTCTCTGTTGGAAGAGCAGGCTGACTAAGGAGTTGGTGGGGCCACTGGCAACACCATCTGAGGGGCCAGGAGCAGGCTTGGAAGCAGAACAGGGCCACTCTGCCCTGAGGTGGCCGCAGTACAGAGCAGTCTATACCAGAAATCCGGTTGTCTGCCTATTGTTTAGAAGACAGTGGACAAATGATGACTACAGAAGGATATTTTTAGTTACTAAGTGATTTGGAAACTATACTTTGAATACAATGTTTCTGGAGCCAAGTACCAAAACTGTTTCAACTAAGAGAAGAAAAATAAAAATAAAGACATCAAGAATAAAATTCTAGTATAAAGTGCTTGGGTATTCACCTGGATATTTAAAACCAAATTTAAAATGTACAAAAGCATTTGCACAACTAGAATCTAAAACATATGCATTAAATTTTGATATTTAGTGCACATTTATCAAGTTACCCATTCAACATATTTATTTTTACAAGAGTCCAACAATATTACATATATATATATATATTTGGTATTCAATATTTATTAACTGAATGACTAAAAATACACTGGAACATTGAGTTTTATAGCTTTTGTTCAGTCAGAAACCATTCTGAGATTACAATATGTTGCCCCAACCATATTTAAAGTGCAATTTATAATCGTGCTAAAAGTTGACATAATTTCATAATGGACTTGGATTAAGAATAATTACTTTGTAGCCTGGGATTTAGCACAGCAGCACTATGCCTGCCTCACAAGCGCATGATCCTGAGTTTGATCCCCTGTACCAAAAAATAAATAAATAAAATAAAGAATAATTACATTTTCAACATAGAAAGACAGTTTGTGGTCTGAGAAGGAAAAAGGAAGGCTAAGTATAAGTGCAAGTGCAATATGCCATCACATACGTCAAGTCCTTAGAATAGATGTAAACCAGAGAGAGGACTGTGACAGGAGTTGTTGCATTTCATAGTGAGTGGCAGTGAAATTCACTTCTGAAGAGCGACTCTGAGGGAGAAAGCTGTGCAAATATCTAGAAGACCACATTCAGTGGTGAAGAAATGGAGTGTGCAAAGATCGTGAAGTAGAATCTGCCCATTGTTTTGGAAAGACACTGAGATGGCAGAGAGAAGAGCAAAGGTGAGGAGGTGAGATCAGAGAGAGAAGTACAGCTGATCAGTCAGAGCTGTACAGTGCAGTAAGGAGTTTAGCTTATATGCCACATGCATTAGGAGACCTCGGAGAACGACCACATTGCTCTGTACTAATGTGTTTCCCATCAGCCCTCTGACTGATGGGAGGAGAATGGACCGAGGGAAACATGAGTAAAGCAAGGAGATCAGAGAGAAGCTGTGGCAGCACTGTGAGCTGCTGTGGTCCCTCCTGGATTTGGTCTTCCTATCAGAGATCATTTGGGTAAGATGGGGGTGTCTTTTAAATGGATGTGCTTTTAGCTGTGAAGTAAACTTCCGAGGTAAACTTTTGACTGCACTGTATCATACACGAGTTTCGGTCTCCTAGGAAATGCCAGAGTGGAGCTGTGAATGTAGGAGTCATCGACTATGGGCGAGTCCAGGCCCTGGGTGACATCAGTGAGAGGTGAATGTGCACAGAGGACAGGGAGCAGTGTGGCCCTGGGACCCACAGCTCCTGGAGACTGGGAACAGGACACAAGTGCACAGTAAATGGAGAGCACAGTAAGTGAGTCAAGAGGAAAACCGCGAAGATGTTACAAGTGATTGACACCCGCGAATGGTTCTGAGACGTAATATAAGGACTGAGGAAGAACCCGGGACTCTGGCAGGACAGAAGTCACTGGCGACCTTGCAGAGGACAGATTCCCGTGAGGTGATGGAGATTGGATGCCCACTGGCATCAAGGGCATGGGGAAGGCATTGGGCAAGGAGGAGGTGAAGTAAGCATACGTGTTTGTGGACAGTTCTTTCAATGAGTTCAGCACGAAGTGATAGAGACTTTTTTGTTTGAATGGTAATATTAAAATAAAATACAAAACATATTTTAGAGCACAGTCTCAAAGCATTTTCCCAAACACTTAATGTATGTTCACTCTTACCTAGCTCACAACTGAAATAACAATAAACGTGCTATCCTCTTACTACTTTTGGTAGTAGACTGAGAGACTTAACCACAATTGCTACTTGCACAGAGCAGGCATCTCTTCCACATTCTGCACACCTGGACGGTGATGGAAACCCTTCGAGACACAAGAAGAGATCCGGCAGGAGATGGCTGGGAGCTGTGAGATTCCATCCCCAGGTGGCATGAGGAAACAACCCACCGTCCCTCCTCTTACCTACGTGAAACAAGAGGGAAATGGTAATTCCCTTCTCAGACAATGGGTCACAGAGTCACTTTCCTGCAAGAAATATTTTCAACAGTTGTTTTGATATATAATAGACATACAATAAACTGAACAGATTTAAAGTGTACATTTTGGTACGTGTATGTTATTGTAAAACCACCACCAAAACCACCTCAGAAATTCCCTCTGGTCCCTTGCATTCCCCACAGCCCATTCATGGGCAATCACTGATCTGCTTTCCTCAATACAGACAGTTCACATTTTCTTAAAATTCATTCACATGGAATTTTACAGCAGGTATTACTTAACTCTGCTTTTTTAGACTAAAGATTTGCTCTGTGTAGCAATAGCACATTCTTTCTTGTTGATAAGCGGTATTCCACTGTATGAGTGTATTGCAATTTTGGGAGTCTTAAAAATAAACATGGTATATCTTGATTTAATTGGTGTATTTGTGATTAGATAAAGGTAACAAATATCTGATTTTACCAGTGGATTTTCCTGTTTCACCTGTGATTTTCTCAGTTTTTGTGTTCTACATTTTAAAGCTCAGTTATTAAGTGTACTTAACCTCAGGATTGTTATGTGCTGTTGATGGATTTACTCTTTTAAGATTATAAGAATAACCTTTATTTTAGACTTGTGATTTTCATTTCTCTGAAACCTCCTCTGGCAATAATATAGTCACTCGAGCTATTCATTAAGATTATATATATATATATATATATATATATATATATATATATATATCAGCTATGTTATATTTGCTAGCAAATGCAGATACAAAGGTTGATAGTGAGCATGGAAGAAAACATTCCTTGCTCCCACAACTGGTTACAGCTTGGCATGAAGTATAACTTTTGGAGAATCCAGTGGACATAATTCTCCCCATGGAAGAGTGCACCATCATTACATGCACACACACACACACACACACAGAGTGGAGTTGCTAGGTTTTATGTAACCCATATTTAAATATTAAGAAGTGTGTGAGCTGCAGCATTTTATATTCCCACCAATAATGGTACTGTCTTTGACCAAACTCTGGCCAGCTCCCTGGTAACCCTATTCTAGCCTAAGCCCCAATCTTGACTCATACTGATTTGAACGATTAACATAATTTCTAAGAGCCAAAAGCCATTTACTAAGATGACCTTAACTGTTCCTTAAACTGTCTAAGAAAGCTAAAGAATAGTATTTGATTCTATGCATGTATCATGTGATTTGGCAATATAGGACATTATAGTTTTTCCAATTTGGGATTATTACAAACAAAGCTGCTCATAAACAATCATATATCTGTGTGACCATAGGTGTTCAATTTTCTGATCTAAATGTCTTACAGTCCAATTATTCAGCCTTATGATACGTGTATGTTTACTTTTTTTAGAAACTGCCAAAATATTTTCTGAAAAAAATAAATCAAAATATTTTCTGGAGTTCTACATAATTTTATTTTTACATGGACAATATATAAAAGATCTATAATCTCTGTATCTTTGCAAGGATTTTGTGTTATCACATTTTTATATTAGCTATTCTAAAAACCATAAAGTGTTATCAAATATTTACCTTGAGAAAATTTCAGATAGGAAGCGCGATCCATTGTATTTTCTCAGGGTTTCATTATTTCAACAGTTCTTCCTTCCTTCCCAGTATTTCATAATTTTTTCTTTAATTACAATTTTTTTTTGGAGAACATTCTCTAGAAGTTTTTGTAGAGTGGGTCTTCTGATGAAAACTTTTAGTTTTATGTTATCTCAGAGTCACTTCAACTTACATTATCCTTGAAAGATACATTCATTAGGTATAAATTCTGTGTTGATATTTCTTTTCTTTCAGCACTGGAATCATGCAGTGCCAGGTGTTTCTGGCCTCTGAAGTATTCAATGAGCAACCCACTATTGTTTGAATTATTTCTTCTACAGGTCAGGTGTCATTTTTTTTCTTGCTGATGACAATTTTTTTTTGTTTTGTTTTTGTTTGTTTGCTTTTTGTACATAGGGTTGAGGCATTTAACCATGATCTTCCCTGGTGTGTGTGTGTGTGTGTGTGTGTGTGTGTGTGTGTGTGTGTGTATGTGTATATATATATATATATATATATATATATAAATTAGTTTTCTATTTGTAATGTGCTTAGCTTCTTGAATATGTAGGCCTGTGGTTTTCTCATCTTGGAACATTTTCATCCATTATTTCTTTGAATACTTTTTCAATCATACCAACCTTCACTTCATTTATGGGGGAACTTCAATGATCTTTTATTTAATTGAGTTTATTGGTACATTTTAGGTATACAATATGACGACATTCATCATTGGGAATTTGTACCTTTGTATGCTATATCTCGGTTCTTATTTTTGCCCCATCCCATTGCTCTCCCTTCAACCCCTCCACTGAAAAGGAAAAAAAATGGAATCAATAATATTTTTTGATATTGCAACTGTCATAAAGTTCTGGTCATTTCCTTTTTTTAGTACATATTTTCTGTGTTTTTCATATAAGGTAATTACTACATTAACATGCAGTGATATTTTTCTCTGTCTTTTGTATTCTGTCATGTCCATCCATTAAAGTTGTTTATTAGTTTGTTAGATTATAATGATTTTAGACATATGATTTCCACTGATTGTCATTTCATCTGCCATTTCTTAACTGCAATTTCATTTTTTAAATTAGAATTGCTTACTTTTTCTTTTGGTTCTTCATATTTGTAAGGACCGGCATTTTATAATGACTGATTTAAATCTTTAATAATTCCATCTCAATAATATCTCAATGTTGGCATCTGTTGATTATGTTTTATTATTATTTTTTCCGACTTTTGGTATGAAAGATGATTTCTGATGGAAATTTGGACTTTCAGGATATTATGTTATGAGACCCTGGAGCTTGCCTGATCCTGCTCTGGAGAGAGTAGGGTACTTACCCATTCCTGCCAGGTGGAATCAGAAGTCTGGATTCCCTCCTAGCCTCTGATGGACTCCATGAGGGAGAATGTTACTGCTTGTTGTGGGTGAGGCCTCAGAGTTTCCAGAAGCTTCAATGAGGCTATTCTTTGGTGGGATTGCTCCTTGATACTTTCCCCATGTTGCTCCACTAAAACACAGAGGAAGGAGTGGAAATCCTGACTCCTCTTGTTTTCCCCTGCCACCACTTGGGTAAGAGAGAAACTACACATGGTAATAACTAGGCTAAAATCCTACAATCCACATGTGATTCCCAACAACGCCATGAGGTTAGGGGTTTGTGAATACCCACCAAGATGATGGTCCTGTATCCTTCCTTGGCCTTGATTGACACCACCACAGCAGAAGAGCTGAGAGACTTATAATTTCATTGAAGTTCACTGCTATACTTTAAATCCCAAGACTCCTTTGTTAAAGGGTTAGTCCTAAGCATGTGGAACTACTGGAAGGTGCTGAAACATTTAAGAGGTGATGCCTTGTGGGAGGACTTAGGTCTCTGGTGGCATGCACTTAGAGGGCATATGGAAATCCTTCCCCTTCTTATCTCTACCATTACTTCCCTTCAGTCCTGAGGTGAGTAGCTTCCCCTGCCACCTGCTCACACCATTATCTTGTGCTTTTCCACAGGCCTTTTTAAACAATAGTGTCAACCAACCATGGACTAATTGCCTCTGAGACTATGAACCAAAATAAAGCTTTCTCCTTCTTCAGTTGATTTTCTAAAGTATATTTTTACATTAATGCAAATATAACTCATACATTCACTTAATTACTATTATTTCTAAGATTCTTTTGACATGCACAGGCTCTAAATACTAACTATCTCTTTCCTTAAAGAAAACTATATCCCACAGGCCAAAGTCAACTCAAGGTCTGTTTTTATAGAGCTTACAGAGATGAAAATGAATTTGCATTTTTAGAGAAGTGCTTTTTTAAATAAAAGGATATGCATCAGAGGCTTTTGTTCCCCGCAAGCCTATATTATCTCATCTTTTACAGAAAAAGAAATGGCCAGGTCTGCCTTAGAGCAAAAGAAACAAACACACATATATGCACATATCATGAAAATATGACTCTTGGGTTTTAGTCAACCACAGCTCAATAATGTGTGGAAAGAAAAGCAAGAGACACAATTCAAGAGTCTTGAGTCTCTCATTTCATTAATTCTAAAGGCCAGAGGCAAGTGGGTACAAATAATATATACCTTGTTAGTTCTCCAGAGCAATATAAATTGAAGTAAATCCAGTGTTTCTTTCACTTCAACCATTTAGACATTTGCCTCTACTCTGTCTGCCTGCCAATTTCTCCTGTGATGTAGAAGGAAGGACTTTCAGATCCTTGCCTCTGTCCTTTTGGGGAAACCCAAACTGAAAGACTTCATATTGCTTTATTCAAAGCTGGTAAGTAAAGATTAGTTGTAAGCAGCCCCTCCATTAGCATTCAACAGTGAATGTTGTAAATTAAGTAGAAATCTGAAGGAACAGGCAACAGTTGACACATGTACTCTGAAGGCCCAGCTGGGGGATGTCCACTGAACTTTGTTACATAATAATAGCTTAGTGCATTTTTGTACACTTATCACCAGGAAATTTGACTTGTCCACCGCTGAAGAGTAACTTTGCATATTATAATTGATTTTCTGCCTAGTTCTGTTAAGCAGAACAATGTTTATTGAAGAATAAAAGAATGTAAAAACAGGAGCATATAATTTTGACCATTGTGGCCCTATTTAGTGGAAATCTTATAAATTAAAAATAGTTGTTTTCTAAAAGTTGTGAATTACCTAATTGAAACTCTGTAGTGAAAAATAACTCAGTAATGTTGATTTGGATCTAATTAGCTTGATTCATTAAAAAAAGAGCTAAGCAATTTCTCTCAATAGTGATAAATTTCATATGGGGAAAGGTACAAAATGCTCTGTTGAAGTCAGGGACTGGGGAGAGATTCTAATGCAGAGTGGGGAGAGACCCTCTGAGGACAAAATCCTCAACCAGGTCCCCATATCAACCCACCCTGTCAACCCGACAGTGCTCGCAGTCTATGATATCTGACACAGACTGAATGTTGTGTCCTTCCGGGAATCCTAAATTAAAATTTAATTCCCAAATAATGGTTATAAGTGAAGTTGTTGGGAGGTGATTAAGTCGTGAGATCAGAGCCACATGAATGGGTTTGGGACTGTTATTAAAGCAGACCCAGAGAGGTACCTCCTGTTCCACCGTGAGAGAAAACAACTAGGAGGCAAGAGCTGCATTTCAGAACTGGGGAAGGGCCTTCACCAGACAGTGAATTTCTTGCTGCCTGCATTGTTAACTTTCCAGACTCCAAAGCTGTGACAAGTAAATTTCTGGTGTTTATAAGTCCCCCAGACTATGACATTTTTCTTACTGCAACCCAAAATGGACTAAAACACGTTCACTGTATCTATTTTTTCCATTGATTTCTTGAATTTGGTATTGAAAAAAAGAGAAAAAAGTTTATTTGGCTCACAAAAAAATCATAAGAAGATTTAAATAGATTGTAAGTACCATATTCACACAGAGAAAAGGCTCTTGATGTATGTGATGTACATGCAGTGATTTGATTGGTTTTAGAGCAGAAATCAGAAAAATACATTAATTCCTATTTTCCCTTCTTTAAAACTTCTTTCTTTGGTCTTCTGAACCTTTGTTACGATTCTATCTTCGAATGGAGTTGCTGATAATCTCCCCTAGGTATGCTATGTGATATCATATATTCTAATGACCTGCAGTGTTTCTGTCAGGTGTTTGTGGAAGTGGGATGATGTTAGGAGCCAGCATTTATTGGAGGCAAATGATGTGTTGAACCTGTGGGAAGACACACCGTGCAAAGGATTAGAGCGGGTTTCAGTGCTGATGAGGTGAGGGCCCAAACCTCCCACCATATTCTGCTGGTGGGGCCATGTGGTTTGGTCAAGCTGTGACATCTCATTCTCAGGGTTTCACAATGACGTCTAAAGTCACCGAGCTGATCACTTGCTCAGAATTTCAAGTTTGCCTACTTGAGTTCAAAATGAGCAATGTTCATTACTATCTGGGTCTTTTTATGGAAAAGTTGCAAGTAATTGCTTTCTGTTTCTTAATTAGTTTTTTGTAAAATAACTCTTTCACTGGTCCTGACACACAAAACACTCAAATAACTTAAATGGGTGGAATGATCATTTTTATTCTATATCACGGACGTTTTCTTAAGTTTTATTTCAATATTTTAAAAAGATCGACAAGTTTTTGAGACTGAAATTTAGAAAAGATATGAAAGAGCAAGGCAAAGACATTTAACGAAAATTATTTTTTCAGTGAAGTGTCTTTTTCAACATTTTTATTAGTACATATTTGCCATGCATAGTGCTCACATTCACCATAAGGAATCTGTACTTGTACATAATATATTTTAATTCTTCATTTTTTCTTACTCTCCTCCCCTCCTTCCAACCTTTCTTCCCCTCCTCGCATAAAAAAGCTGTGTTTCCAATATTTTCTTCTATTCTCTTTTTCCTTTCCCTTCCTTTTCTTTCTCCTCCCCCCCTTCCCATTTGAACGTGTCCTTTCTACTTCACAATATCAATACTCAATTTGCCCCTTGTTTACTTTTAGGGCTTCTCACACAAGAGAAACAAGGCAATATTTAAACTTGTGTATCTTATTTATTTCACTTAAAATTATGGCCTTGAGGTGCATACATTTATCTACAAATGATTCAGGTTTATTTATTTATGGCAGAATAGTACTCCATTGTATATAAATACCATATTGTCTTTATCTGTTCATCTGTTCATGGGTATCTGAACTGTTTCCAAGATTTAGGCATCACAAATTATGTTCCTATAAACATGGGTATGCAAGTATCACTGTGGGAGGATGCTTCTAATTCTTTTGGGAAGATGTCCAGAAGGGGTACAGCTGGTTCAAATGAAACCTTTTGAGGAATCTCCATACTGATTTTCATAGTGGTTGTAGTAGTTTATACTCCAATCAACAATGGAGAAGGGTTCCTTTTCTCACAGCCTCACCAACATTTTTTATTACTTAATTTCTTGATGATAGCCATTCTTTCTAGAGTGAGATGGAATTTTATTGCTCTTTCAATTTGCATTTTGAATGACTAGTTATTTTGGACATTTTTTATATATTTATTTTCTGTTTGTATTTCTTCATCAGAGAAGTGTGTTCATTTCAGATATCCATTTGTGAATTGGTTCTTTGAATTTGAGGGGTGTGATTTTTTTTTTTTAGTTCTTTATATATTCTAGATATTAGTCCTTTATCTGAGGAGTAGATGGTAAAATAATTTTTCCATTCTGGGGTTGTCTCATCATTCTGCTGGTGGCTTCTTTTGCTGTGCAAAAGCTTTTTAATTTGATGTGATCCCAGTTGTTGAATCCATGTAATATTTCTTGTATGATAAGTATTTTGTTTATAAAGGCTTTGCCTACACCTATGCCATCAAGATTTTTACCTACTATATCTTCCAGCAGATTGCTTTTGTTTTTATATTTAGATCTTTGATATATTTCAATTTCAGTTTAGTGTGTGGTGACAGATGTGGGTCTTCATTCAGTCTTCTGCATGTGGAAACCCAATATTCCCAGTACCATTATTAAAGGGTCTATGTTTCTTCCAGTAAAAGTTTTGGGCCCTTTTTTAGACGATTAGGTGGCGGAGTGTGTCTGAAGTTGTTTCTGCATCTAACAATCTGTTACACTGGTCCTCATCCTCAGGTCTGTTTTTTTTTTTTTTTTTTTTTTTTTGCCAGTGCTATGCTGTTTTTCTCACAGTAGCTTTGTAGTATAACTTGAAATCAGGAAGTTTGGTCCCCCCTGCCTTGCACTTGTTGCTCATAATTGCTTTTGCTATTCTGGCATCTAAGTGGTCAAAACCTGAAATATTTCATTCTAAAATCAGGGGCAAGACAGGGATGCCCAAAATTAACTCCTCCTGTTTAATGTAGTTCTGAAAACATTAGCCAGAGCAATTAGGCAAGAGAAAGAAATAAAAGGAATAAAGATAGGAAGTGAAGAAGTTAAAATGTCATTCGCATTCCTGTACACAAATAACAAACTCACTGAGAGAGAAATTAGGGAAACCACATTTTCTTATATTTGGTTTCTTATATTTGGACATGAGAAAGAAATAAAGGGAATGTGAATAGGAAAGGAAGAAGTTAAATTATTATTGTTTGTGGATGACATGGTACTCTATATAGAAGACCCAAAAAAACTCCACCAAAGGGCTCCTAGAATTAATAACCAAATTCAGTAGCAGAGCAGGACACAAATTCAACACTCACAAATCCTATACATAAATAACATTCTTATACATAATAACATTCCTATACATATGGAATTCCTATACATAAATAACAACTCACTGAGAGAAATTAGGGAAACCACATTTTTTACAATGGAATCAAGAAAAATTAAATACTTAGGAATCAGTCTAATGAAGAAAATGAATGTCTTTTATATTGAAAACTACAGTACTCTAAAAAAGGAGCTCAAAGAGGATATCAGAAAGTGAAAAGATATCTCCTGTTCTTGGACAGGTAGATCCAATATAGTGAAAATGGCCAAACGTCAGAAACTGTTATGCAGAATCAGTGCATTCTCAATCAGAATGCCAGTAGTATACCTCACAGAAATAGAGAAAGGAATTCTAAAATTAATACAAAATCATAATTGGTCAATAGACATTTATAAAGTTAATTGTCATAAAATAATTTATTGTAGTTTAATGAACCAAAAGAAGCCTAAATTCTATCTGTATAACATTGTCTGAATTTACTATAATTAAGCAGAAAGTTACTGCTTAAATTAAAATAATTATATGCCTTTCCTTACATTAATGATTGGTCTTTCAGAGAATAATGTATAATTTTGCTTAAGTTTTAGAAGTTCATTTTTAATGAAATATAACTAGTAGCTTCCATGTTGACCTAATTGCCATGAGCAGCTCCTATGCATATCAATAAATAAACTTATCCGAATTGACAAAGAAATAGGAGTGATTGCTTTGCAAACTTATTGGCATTTTTTTCTTTGCAATCAACTATGTCGTTTCCAGTGATTATTTTATATTGCTTATTTCTGTTTAGTTTTCATTCTGACAATATTTGTATTTGCTTTGAAGGAAATGTGGTCGAAAGAGATACTTAGAAGAAAAGGTAATGGAAAGAAAGAGTGTACATCAAGCCCACAAATCAGTTGACAACATGCACAGAAAACACTGACAGTTACACTAGTTGAAATGATGAGATTTCTGTTATATCTTTTAGTAACACATATTGATTATAATCAAAGTTAGTACATAAATTTCATTTAACTTTACATTATGCATGTCTATTTAAAAATCACATTTACTTCAAGCAAATTATTATTCTAAAAATTTCAAAAAATCAAAGTGAATATACATTACATAAACAACTACACAAATGAATATGTATATCTGCTTATATATTATATAAGAATATCTGAAACTATGGCTCCAGATATGAATTGAGTTTTATGTATATTTTTCAATCTTAGCATTATTTGTGTGATATGTTGCTGTGATAGAACTAACATCTTATAATCTAGTTAATACTGCAACAGAAACAGAAATATATTAATGTGAATTACTTAAATGTCAGTGATCTAAAAAACTTTTACTTTGTTATCATCATAAAGACTGTTTTAAGAACTACTAAAATGCATGGGTTTTATTTGCACTTTATATTATGAAATTTGATTGTGTATCACTGAATAAGAACATTTAAAAATATTGACAAATATGCACGATTTATCATCTGAATCACTTTAATTGCACAGAGTTCAGTAATGTTAAGTGGATTCATATTGTTACATACTCATTCTCCTGCACATTTCATCTAAAAATAAAACTCTGTACCGTTTAAACAAAAATTCCTCATTCATTTCTCCCTTTAACTCTTGGTAGCCACCATTCTTCTTTTCTATCAATAAATTTGAATGCTCTTGTTATCTTATGTAAGTAGAATCATATTATATTATTTGTCTTTTGTGACTGGTTATTTCATTTGGCATAATTTTCTAAAGGTTTATTCATGTTGTAGCATGTGTCAGAATTCCTATTATGTGTAAGGCTGAAAACTATTCCAGTGTATGTACACATCACATTTTGTTTATCCATTCATCCATGAACACCAGTGATTTGGGTGTACAGATTTCTCCTCAAGACTCTGCTTAAATAATAATTATGCTTTTTAAAAAGTTTTTTTTGCTTAAATTCTTTTATTGGTACATTTTAGGTATACAATATGTTTACATTTATCATTGGGTGCTTGTAGCTGTACTTGATGTATCTTGGTTCTTATTTTTTCCCCATTACCTGTGTGCCCTTCACCCCCTTCACCCTTCCCTATTTACATAGACTTTGTTTCCATTTTTTTTCTTTTCTCATAATTTTTCCTTTCCCTTCTTTCCTTTTCCCTTTCCCTCCCACTTCTCCTACCCCTTTGGACCTTTTTTTCCTATTTCAAATTATCAAGGATTAAAATGATTAAAAAGAATAATTGATAATTTGAAATATGCTTTTAATTTTTGAAGAAACACCATACTGTGTTTCATGGTGTCTCCTTCATTTTACATTCCTACCAATAAAGAAGAGTTTCAACATCCTCACGCCTTTGTGTAAATTTTTACTTTTTTAAAGTAACTGTCCCAAAGGGAGGGAGGTGGTAACCCTCTGTGACTTTGTTGTGCATTTCCCTTATAATCAGTGATGTTAAGCATGATTTCATGTGTGTTGGTCATTTATTTATCACCTTTGAAAAAATGTTTATTTAAATACTTTTCTAATTCCTGAATTAGGTTGTGCCTTTTGTTTTTGTTGTCGTTTTTGAGTTATAGGGGTACTTTCTATGTTCTGGTTGTTAACCTTATATTGGGTGAATGACATAAACAAATTTACTCCAATTTTATAGGCAGTTTATCACTCTGTTGACAGTATCCTTTATATGCAGTCTAATCCATAATTTGTTTTGCTGTTATTGTTGTGTTGTGGGATTTTGGAATGCATCTGAAACTATTACCAAACAAAATGTCATGAAATTTTCAGAATATTTTCTTCCAAGAATTTTATACTTTTAGCCATTTTCAACAAACCCCTCCATGATAAAACATGCAAAATTATTCCTTTAAGAACAGGAGCAAGAAAAGGATGCCCACTTTTGCCACTTACACTTACGGCACTGGAAGTTGCATGCAGAAAAATTGGACAAGAAAAATGAACAACGAATGTAACTTGAAAGGGAGGTAGTAAAAATTTCTATTTCCCAATGATATGATCATATACAGAGAAAACATCTTTTATAATCTACTGAAATGCATTAGAAATAATGAAAGGATTCAGAAAAGTTTCAGAATACAAAATCAACAACCAAAATTTAGTTTTCTTTCTATACATTACAACTGAGCAGTCTAAACCATAAGACCGCACTTTTTAAGAACATCAACAGAATCATATAGTTAGGAATAAGCATAGCTAAGGAGGCAAAATACTTGCACAGGGAAACCTATGAAATGCTGAAATTAAAGAAACAAATATAAATGGAAAAACATTTCATGTGCAGAGATTGGAAGGCTTAATGTTGTTAAGATGTCAATGTTACTCAAAGTGATCTACAGATTTAATACAGTCTGTATCAAAATCCCAAAGCTGCTTCAGGGAAAACTAGAAAAAACATCCTTCTAACATTCATATGAGACTCTGAATAGCTAGAATAATTTTGAAAAGAAAAGCACATTTGTGGTCTTCCACTTTCTGATTTCAAAATGCATAGTTATAATGTACAGCTATAATAATCCAAACATAATGATACTGACTTAAAGACATATAGAGTATTGAAAAAATAAAAATCCCATAAATAAACCTTCCTGCTTGTTATTATATAATTTTTGTCAAGGGAGTATATCATTAAATGAAGGAGGACAGACTTCGCCAACTTCCTAAATATAAGTACTTAATACCTCCTCACATGATAGCATAAACACTTATATTGAAATTTACTTTATTCATTATTACTTTCTTTGGGTTAAATAATTTCTACCAAACCTTAGGCCCTCACCTAATCTTTTATTCCCCTTCTTTGCTGTGTTCCACCATGCTCCTCTCCCTTTGGCACACCATTTCCTCTCAGTATGTTAGCCGAAGTTCGACAATCTCATTGTTGATCAAATCCACTGATTTCTGAAATTACTTTCCATATGTTCAGCCTTTGTTGACACAGCACAAATCTATTGAAATATTCAGGCAGTATTATAAAAGCTCATATTCAACAATGATAGTTTTGGTAATTAAATTATGAAAGATAATATGCCTATCAAATGCTTTGACCTTGAGGGACAATGAACACTAAGTAGGACAGGTCACCTTTGAAGATAAGCATGGACAATGCAAAATGTACTTTAGTAGTAGTTATTTTACCTGGGAAAAACATTATTTTTCTCAACAAATCAATACAGCTCAATTCTGCTATAATGATAAACTATATTCGTATTATAGTCACCATAGGAGCCAGTTTAGGACTAGATGAAATTCTTGTTCCACTCCTTTCCATATAAATTCTCCTTAAATGAAATTCTGTGACATGTTTATATTTCTTTAGAGTTTTATTCTTCCATTAGTTATTATGCAATGTAGTGTTCAAAGGTGGTTAAAAAGGAAATGAATGGATTAGAAGGAGTTAAAGGGAAAAATGATCTTTTACTAATCAATTAGCCCTGACATTTAAAAAATTTATTGAATTTTCCTTTAAATTAATATGATGCAACATAAAATCTTCCATTAAAACATTAGGGAGTAACTTAAGTTCAGCAATAGGATCCAGTTCATGAGGTTTTTAAAAACACATACAGCAGGGCCAGGGATTTAGCTCAGTGGTTCAGCCACCTGCCTTGCAAGCACAAGGTCCCAAGTTCCATCCCTGGTACAAAAAGAAAACAAAACAAACAAACAAACACACACCACACATACAGCAGGGCTGGGGATTTAGCTCAGGGGCACCGTGCCTTCCTCACAAGTGCAAGGTCCTGAGTTTGATCCCCAGTACAAAAAAAAGGTTTTATTTTATTAACGAATGTGCATATGTGTAAAGATCACACAACTAGAATACTTGTCACTGCAGTTGTTGACAGACTTCTGCATAAAACAAGGAAGGTATATTTTCCTCTTCTCTAGTAATGCTTTAGATACTACTTCTATTAAACTGACATTTTAATAGGTTATGCACATGAGTTAGGGTTCCATTGTCTAGTTTAACAAATGGTCAAATTAAGTGTACTTGTCTCTAGTAATCAACTAATTTTTTTTATTTTCCTAATGTGTAAGATAGAAATAAAATAGGGATCATATATAAACTTGACCCCCTTTCTCCCTCAATATGCAAATTTAGAGACAAAAGCAAATAATTATTTGCAAAAACTATATCAATACTTTTGTAAACAAAAAGTTTCAAGGATTACAGGTTTTTATTGTAAAGGTGAAACTTACTTGTAACATCTGAATATTAATCTATTTTGTTGGCTTTAAATTGCTGTTCTTTTTGTTAGTTGCAGTCTGCCAGACACAGAACGTAGAATCTTTGCAGCTCCTTCAGGAACAATATGTAGCCTTAAAAACCAGGACAATAAAGTTAAGCAGGACATCTGGGAGCATGATGAATGAGACAAGGTGATCAGAATGCTCTGTCAACATGGAAACAATGAAGAAAGATTGCTAATGGTTCCTCAGAATTCTTGGGTGACATAAAGCTAAAATATCAAATGGAATTGATATTGTTTCTTGGTCTGGATCTACCACAGTATTCATTTTATTACATTTTGGTTTTATATTTCTTTATCATCTATAAGACATTGTAGCTGAGGACAAGGTTTGAATATTCTTTTATATTTTTATTATTTTTTTGCTATGGCTCATTGTACAATGTCTGACATATAATGGATACTGAATCAGTATTTACTGAAAAACTAAATAAAATGATGTTCTGCTGGACACATGTTCTCTTGGCCTGATAAACCCTGGTTAATAAAAAAAACTGTTCATAAACATCTGATAAATAAACATTGGCAGAATTCAAAATATTTATTTGAGTACCATAGGCTGTTAACTTGGGTAGATGGTTCAACACCATGTGCTATAAATTACTGAGAGGCTATCTAGAATATAGGGTTAGCCTTGCATAACCGAAGGAAGTACAACTTGAACTGCAATTGAAGGCATCAGAATTTGACACTTCCCAGAAAGAACCAAGAAGAAATTAAAGAATGAATGTATTCAGATTAAACCTGAGTTTTTACACAGACTGACCACAACATATGACGGATTGTTCCATTGACTATTTCACCTACCCGTCACTTCTGAAGGTTCACTGCTGTATGGACAGCATTCCCAGGCAATGCTGTTCTCCATGTGCACAGTCTTGAGGGCTTCAGGGCTACTAAGACAGTCTTCCAATGAAAGAACAGTTGCAGGCACCTGCTGTTGGAAACAAACCACATGGGTGCACTGGGGATATGCAATGTGCTTAAAGGAAACCCGAAGGGATCTATGAGACAACCAGCACCAGCAGCCCCACAGAATCCTATGGGAAGACAAAACATCATGATTAAGTTGCTTGTGAAACTGGAGTAAAATGATTTGCAGTGTCATGGTTTGGAATGAGAAAGCTTGGTGTGTCCGTGTGTACAGGAGAGATGGTCTTTCTTTAGGACCAGCATGACAGGTGTCACATTTCCTCACTCCTCAGAAGTGGGCATACATCACGGTAGTGGCTTGTCCTTGTGTTTACAAATACTGTTTGTGTCCTTTCTTTTCTTCCTTCTGTACTTCTTTTCTTTTTTAATCAATCCTCTTTTAATAAACCTGTTCTTCTTTTGGAAAAATCAATAATTTTAACAGAATGAAGTAAAGATTTTCAGGTCAGAAATTTATATGACAGTTTTAACATATAACTGCATTTCTTTTAACTTAAAAATTTCCTGTTCAAAGAGTAAAATTAATTTGGCTGCAGACTGCTATAGTGTTCAAGTATTAACATTCACATACATACACACTAACACACACACACACACTCACACCAAACTATGGCTAACAGCAAATATTAAGTTCATATAATTATTTTTTACATATCTGTGCATACATATGATAAAATTAACTTTAAAAAGAAATGAACAAAACAAAATAAAAAATACAGATGGTTTTAGAATTTTACTGCTTGTTACTATAACCTACCTCAGGTTAATACATAAATAAATACATGTTCTAATTTTAATGTTCTTATCTCTGAAAAGTTTCTCATTTCTGGTTCTCATAACAGATGTTGACTTTTCTCCTGCTGTAAACAACTGCAGCAGAGGACAAAAGACAGAAGCTGGGCATCATAGCACATGCCTATAAGGCCAGCAGTGAGGGAGGCAGTGGCAGGAAGATGTCTGCAGTTTGAGTCTTACCTGGAGAGGTTAGGGAAAATTTGTTTCAAACAAATAAGTATATAAATATAAAAAGGTGGGTAATGTAGCAATGCAGTTCATTGGTAGCATGCTCTTGCGTTCTATTGCTAGTACTGGAAACAAAAACAAAAGCAAAAACAGGACAAAACCAATTGGGCATCAGGTGACAGGCCATAACCACTGGCTGTTTTCCCTTTGACAGGCCTATTCAGTGCCAGGCCACAGGGAGGAGCTGAGCAGAGAGAACCGGGGTGAGACCTAAAGCAGTGGTAGACAGGGAGACAAGGAGACAGGGAGAAGATTGAAGTAAGCAGAGAAGTGAAAGAGAACTCAAGGTAGGAATAAAATTTAGAAAACTGCAAGAGGGATCCCGAGCATTTGCAATTTAGGGTTAGTTCCACATGAATAGAGTAGACATAATGAGGCCAGGAAACCAGTGACCCAGAACTGTCCTAATGGCTGGGAGCTGGCGCAGCTAGAAGAAGCTTGCCTTTGATGCAGGAGGTCGAGACCCCTGTTACTGTCCTTGCAACCTGAGGTGAGACCTGCTAGGGAGTATACACTTCTGCTCCCAAACTGAGCTGAGAAGCCAGCTGTGACATCTTTTGTTTATGTCATTCTCTCTTTCCTAAGACAAGCTGTCAAGTATAAATTCCCTATTACCTGTCATTGGCAAGGTATATTAGTTTTTTGGTAATTAGCAATTCTTAGTATTCTTTTTTTTTTGGTAGTTAACATTATGCTGCTCTCTGGCTAGATTTCCTTCTATGATCTATGCTGAAATGATTCTGTTTTCATTGTTTCTTTCTGGTAGCATTTTAGTAGAAAAAATATCTTCTCTCTTGATTCATTTCATTTAATCTATTCCTTACTTTTTTCCAAGAAATTAATGAGTAAAATAGTCTTCTTTAATGAAACTACATTAATTTATAATAATAAATGTTATACTGTTGTAATTAATGTATATTTTAATAGATCAGTGAATCAGAATATTTTTATACATCTGCATCAAAATGCTACCTATTATGTTTCACGATGGACATGAATCAGTATGAAATATAAGTTCTTGCCTCTAGTATTAAAAATTGTGGGTATGATTGCACATAGTGCCATTTCTTGTCTCATTACCTGTGAAAAAATACAACCATGGAAAATATTATGTTTGCCTGTGTACATCATTTCCCAAATGAGAGGTAAATGTCTAAATTTCTGTCATGCAATGATGATGCTTCATTTGAAATATTATCATATTTATTAAATAGCATGGGAGAGGATTTGGTTGTATAGAAATGCCAGTGTTATACTCGTTCGCTAAGTGAGAGAATGTAGCACAGACTAAAATTCTCACTTTTAAAATAATAGAAGTGAAAAGAAAATCTTCTATTCTAAAAAGTTTCTGAATGATTTTATTAAAACATACAACATATTTTTAAAAAAGAACAAAAGCTAAATGTACGGCCTAGTGAATCCTCACCCCTGAATCCAGCATCCAGACCATGAAATTGGACGTGACAGCTCTCAGCACCTTCTCAGTCACTTTACTCTCTCTGCTTCCTGTAAACAATAAATAATATGATTTATACAGCAAGTCTCATGATACAAATTCCATGTTACTAGCAAATTTCAACAATTTTTAATATTTTAATATAATTATAAATTTATACATTTAATATAAATGTCTCATCTATTACTCTTGACCATCATAAAAATGAAAAACATATCATATAGTCCTTTGTTTCTGACTTCTTTTACTCAGTATTTTTTGAGATTCACAAACATTGTATGTGTAACTGAAATTTCTTTTCATTGCTGTGTAGTATTCAATTAATCTTTGCACAGGTTATGGACATGTGCCTTGTTTTCAGGCTCAGTTGTTTTATAAAATAAGATAAGAACATTCTAATCTATGTTGCTAAGTGAATTTACTATGTACATTTTTCTTGGCTATGTAACTAGGAAGAAGATTGATCATTTTCTGTGAGTGTATTCAACTTTAGGAGATAATTACACACTGGCTATACCGTTTTATGTTTTTACTAGTAGTGTATGATCATGCCTAGTTAACTGCCTTTATGCCTCTTATTATTTATTTATTTTGATGACATAACATGATAATTCCTTAAAGGTTTGACATTCCCTTGATTACTAAAAAGTTGAGAAATGATCAAATTTTTTACTTTTAATTCATCAATATTGTCCTTTTTGTCAGTGCTATTTATGCTTAACCAAAAGCTATTTGAACCAAAAATCCCAAAGCTCTTTTAATGTATGATCTTCTAGAAACTTTATTATTTTGCATTTCAAAATAGTATTTGAAATCACCAGTTTTTTATTCTCTGTATGGTGTCAGTTTGGGTTCATTTGATCTCTTTTTATAAAGGTTCCCTATTGATACCACATTTTTTATATAAAGGAAGGCTCTGCTGCACTGCTCTGAATGGTTACCTTTATCACAAGTTAAGTGTTTAAATATGAATCTCATCTTTGAGATTTCCTGTTCTATCCCATTGTTTTATATATTTAAATCTTCTTCCAGTTCCACTCCATTTAAAATCTACAGCCTTACAATAAAGTGTTGGTATATAGAGAACAAATTCCCCACTTGTTTCCAAGTAGCATCCAGATGGACAGAAGGCTGGTCTCTGCTGAACACGCACATGTCCTAATTCACGAAATCTGTGAATATGTTGTTTTACATTTGAAAACAAAATTTTCTGGATGTGATTCAATTAAGGTGAGGCAGAGAGAGAGAGAGAGAGAGAGAGAGAGAGAGAGAGAGAGGAGACTGTGCTGAATTATCTATATTGGTCCAATATAACCACATGAGTCAAATGGGACCTCTAATCCTAATTTTTGAAGAATCTCTACACTGATTTCCACAATGTTTTCACCAGTCTGTACTCCCACCAATAGTGGAGAAGTTTTCCTTTCCCCCCACAGCCTTGCGAGCATTTCTTGGCTGATTTCTTGATAATAGCCTTTCTTTCTAGAGTGAGGTGGAATCTCAGCATTTTTAATTTGCATCTCATACATTTGTTTGGAGTTTCTATTTCTTCATCTGAGAAGTGTCCATTCATTTCAGATGTACAAAAAACCCACTTCTTTATACATTCATTGTTTGATGGGCATTTGAGTTGTTTCCAAGATTAAGGTGTTACAAACTGTGCTACTATAAACATGGGTGTGCATATATCACTTTGGTATAATGCTGTTAATTCTTTCAAGAAGACACCGAGAAAGGGAATACCTGGGTCAAATGGAACTTCTAGTTTTAGTGTTTTGAGGTATCTCCATAAAGATTTCCAGAGTTTTTGCACCAGTCTACACTCTCACCAACAGTACACAGGGGTTCCTTTTTCCCCATTGCCCTGCCAGCATTTGTTATTGGTTGTTTTCTTTTTTTGTTTGTTTGGTTTTTTGTTTTTTTTGGTACTGGGGATCGAACTCAGGACCTTGCACTTGAGAGGCAGGCGCCAGAACCACTGAGCTAAATCCCTGGCTATTGGTTGTTTTCTTGATAACAGCCATTTTTTCTGAAAGGAGATGGACTTTCAGCCTTGTTTTAATTTGCATTTCTTGAACGACCAGTGACGTCAAACATTTATTTATTTATTTATTTATTTACTTACTTACTTGCTTATTTGCTGTTTGTACTTCTTCATTTGAGAAATATCTGTTCATTTCAGATGCCCATTTTTATATTGGGTCTTTAAATTTGAGGGGTCTCATTTTATTCAATTCTTTGTATGTTCTAGATATTAGTCTTTTATCTGAGGGGCTACTGGCTAAAATGTTTTTCCACTTTGTGGGTTGTCTCTTCACTCGGTTGGTGATTTCTTTTGCAGTATAATAACTTTTTAGTAAGATGAGATCCCATTTGTTGGTTCTTCACACTATTTCCCATGCAGTTTGGATTTTGCTCATGAAGTCATTGCCTAACCCTATGTTGTCAAGAGCTCTACTTATTCTGTCTTCCAGAAAACTTAGTGTTTCTGTTTTAATATTTAGATTTTTTTTTCCTTTTTTTGGTACCGGGGATCTGACTCAGGACCTTGTGTTTGTGAGGCAGGTGGTGGCACCACTGAGCTAAATCTCCAGCCCTTATCTATTATGACTTTAGTTTAGTGAATGGTGAGAGATATGGGTCTAGTATTAATCTATTACTTTATAATGTTTCTGTTCTTTTTTTTTTGACAAGTTTAGCTTGCTCTATTTTCCTTTCAGTACTTTGCCTGAAAAACAGTTTTACTCTGTTTGGGCTTACATTACTACTACTGGGAATTTAGGAATTAGCTTAATTTTACCTCTTGGTCCTGTCTTTTATTTTCTTGTTCCTTTCTGGACAATTTCTCTAAATTTTGACAGTTTAACTATGATGTACCTGCTTGTGATCTTATTTAAATTTATTCTATTTACTTTGTTTGCTCTATTAAAACATTTACTTGCTATTTTTCATTAGTTATGGAAGATCCTCCTATTTTATCTCAATTCTTAGCTTTTTGGCTCTGTCTTTCAAGTCTCTCTTCTAAATGTCCTACTGGATATGGTGTCATTGACTTTGTCTATGTGATATAGGAAGCAGGGTGTGGCAAAACTAGCTGGGAAAATAAGTGGGACCTGTCAATTGCAAGATTCCAGGACAGCATCAAATAAGTCCCAGGACCTCCTCCGTGAAACTTCTCACAGGGTCCTATGAGATGTGCATGGAAGGAAAAGAGAGGAACTGCCAGGAGGAGCTGGTATTGTGACTCCTCACATAATGTACCCTGGATACATGAAGGGTGCACTTTTATTTTTGCTTTTATTCTTTCCTCTCTTTATTCAGCCCAAGTTCACACTGAAGAGATACTTCTTCCAATACCCCTTCACTGCTCACTTTTCAAATAAACTTTTAGAACCATTTTTGGCTTGTCTTGTCCATTTCTTTGTTCGAGGCAAGAAGGACCTGGAATAAGTTTAACTGGCAAGCAATTTCTAAAGGAACTATTCAACAACATGTGTATTACTTTTTTCTTGACCTCTTCCATTTTATCTTTATGTCTTTCTTTTCCCCATTCCCATGTCCTCCCTTCAACCCCTCCATTCCTCTCTATTTACAAAGACTTTGTTTGCTTTTTTTCATTTTCTCATATTAATTCCATTCCCTTCTTTCCCTTCCCCTATTCCTCCCACTTCCCCTGCCCCTTTGGCCCTTTTCTTCCTATTTCACTTAATCTATTATAACTTTTAGTCCTTATTTACACTTTCAGTTTGTCATACTACAGACACTCTTTGGTATTTACACACGTGTGTCCTATTTATTTCACTTAAGAGTATCGCCTCAATGTGCATCCGTTTAGCAATAAATGTCTCTTAATTTCTTGTTTTTGATGGCTGAGTAGTACTCCATTTTATTTTTTAAAAAAAACAACTTTTTTTTATCCAGTCTCTAGTTGATGGGCATTTGCGCTGTTTCCAAGTTTTAGGTATTACAAACTGGTCTGTTATGAACATGGGTGCACATATATCACTGTGGTATGATTCTTTTAATTCTTTCGGGAAGATACCCCACAGGGGAATAGCTGGGTCAAATGGGACTTCCAGTCCTAGCTCTTCGAGATATCTCCATACTGATTTCCACAGTGATTGCACCAGTCTACACTACCGCCAGCAGTGGAGCAGGGTTCCTCTTTCCCCACAGCCCCATCAGCATTTGTTATTGGTTGCTTTCATGATAGCAGCCATTCTTTCTGGAGTGAGGTGGATTCTCAGCATTGTTTTCATTTGCATCTCTGGAATTACCAGTGATGTTGAACATTTTTTCATATGTTTATTTGCCATTTTTGCTTCTTTGTGTGAGAAATGTCTGTTCATTTCAGATGGCCATTTTTGGATTGGGTCTTTAAATTTGGGAGGTCTGAGCTTTTTAAGTTCTTTATGGATTCGAGATAGTATACCTTTGTCTGAGGAACCGCTGGTGAAAATTTTCTCCCACATTGTGGGTTGTCTCTTCACACTGCTGGTGGTTTCTCTTGCTGTGCAGAAGCATTTTAGTAAGAAGAGATCCCACTTGTTGATTGTTTGTGCTAGTTCATGGGGAACTGAGGTTTTGTTCATAAAGTCTTTCCTAAACCAAAATCTTCAAGAGTTCTACCTAACCTCTATTCCAGCCAGTTCACCATTTCAGTTTTAATATTTAGATCTTTAATCCACTTAGATTGCAGTTTAGTGCATGGTGAGAGATATAGGTCTAGTTTTAGTCTTTGGCAAGTTGAAACCCAATTTCTCCAGCACCATTTATTGAAGAGGATATCATTCCTCCAATGAGGGTGTTTGGCTCCTTTGTCAAAGTTGAGGTGGCTGAGTGTGTCTGGAGTTGTTTCTGCATCTTCTAAGATGTTCCACTGGTCCTCAGATCTGTTTCTTTGTCAGTATAATGCTATTTTTATCACAGTGGCTTTGTAGTATACTTTCAAGTTGGGAATGTGATACCCCCTGCCATGTCTCTGTTACCTAGAATTGCTTTTGCTATTCTGAGTCTCATCTTTTTCCAAATGAATTTTTGGATTGTTTTCTCAAGGTCCATGAAGTATGCTCCTGGAATTTCAATTGGGATTGCATTTAATCTGTATATCAATTTTGGAAGTATGGCCATTTTCACTATGTTGAGCCTTCCTACCCAGGAGCAAGGGATGTTTTTGCATTTTCAGATATCCTCTTTAATCTCTTTTTTCAAAGTGCTATAGTTTTCAGAGAAGAGGCCTTTGATTTCTTTTGCTAGGATGATTCCTAGGTATTTCAGTTTTTTGGATGCCATTGTGAAAGGAATTGTTTGCTCTATTTCTCTCTCAGTGAGTCTGTGGTTCGTGTAGAGGAAATCTGTTGACTTTTGTGTGTTGACCTTATATCCAGCTAAATTACTGAATTTGGTTATTAAGTCTAGAAGACTTTAGGTGGAGTTCTTTGGATCTTTGATATAGAGGATCATGTCATCTGCAAATAATGACATTTTGACTTCTTCATTTCCTATCTTTATTTCTTTTATTTCTTTCTCTTGTCTAATTGCTGTGGCTAATGTTTCCAAAACTATATTGAACAGGAGTGGTAATAGTGGACATCCTTGTCTTGGTCCTGATTTTAGTGTGAAGGATTTCAGTTTTTGATCATTTACTCTGCTAGAGACCATCTATTCGAATTTTTTGTAGGATTTTTATCATAAATATGTGTTGAATTTTGTCAAATGCTTTTTCTGCATCTATTGAGATGATCATATGGTTTTTGTCCTTGGCTCTATTTATATAGTGTATTACATTCATTGATTTGCGTATGTTGAACCATCCCTGCATTGCTGGGATGAATCCCACATGGTCAGGGTGTATTATCTTCTTGATGATCTTCTGCATTCTATTTGCCAGTATCTTAGCAAGGATTTTTGCATTTATGTTCATTAGTGAGATCGGTTGGGTGTTTCTCTGCTTTGGGGATCAAGGTGATGCTTGCTTCCAGGAACGAATTTGGGAGTATTGCTTCCATTTAATTTCATTGAAGAGTTTAAAAAGTGGTGGCAGTAACTCCTCTCTAAATGTCTTGTGGAATTCAGCAGTAAAGCCATCAGGACCCGGGCTTTTCTTGGTTGGTAAGTTTTTAATTATGTTTTCGATTTAATTGATTGATATTGGGTTGTTTAAAATTCTTAGGTCTTCTTTATTCAACTTTGGTAATTCATATGTATCTAGGAATCTGTCCATTTCTTCTGTGTTTTCCATCTTATTGACAGATAGGTTCTGGAAGTAGGTATTGATGATCCTCTGGATTTCTGCTGGGTCTGTTGTAATTTCATCCTTTTCATTTCTAATTGCATGGATTTGTGCCTTTTCTTTCCTTTTTCTGATATGGTTGGCTAAGGGTTTGTCAATTTTGTTTATTCTTTCAAAGAGCCAACTCTTGGTTTCATTGATTTTTTTGTATCATTCTCTTACTCTCCATTACTTTGATTTCTGCCCTTATCTTTATAATTTCCTCCTTTCTATGGGCTTTGGCTTTCTCTTGCTCTTCTCTTTCTAGAAGCTTGAGGTTCAGCATCAGGTTGTTTAACTGGGCTCATTCTGTTTTCCTAATATGCGTATTCACTGCTATGAATTTCCCTCATATGACTGCTTTCATTGTGTCCCATAGATTCCTATATGTTGTATTATCGTTGTCATTTAATTGAAGGAGCTGTCTGATTTCTTCTTTAATTTCCTCTGTGATCCATTGCTTATTCAGAATGGTGTTGTTCATTTTCCATCTTTTTTTGCATTTCTTTTACTATTGATCTCCAATTTAATCACACTATGGTCTGATACTATACAGGGGATAACTTCAATATCTTTGCACTCTCCTAAATATGTTCTATGAGTGAGTATGTGGTCTATTTTGGACAACGACCCATGTGCAGCAGAAAAGAAAGTGTGTTCTGATTTTATGGTGTGAAACACTCTGTAAACATTTGTGAAGTTCATTTGTTCAAGTGTTTGATTGAGTTCTACTATTTCATTGCTTGTTTTTTGTCTAGCTGATCTATCTATATGTGACAGTGGGGTATTGTGGTCCCCCAGTACTACTGTATTAATGCTTATATGATTTTTCAGATCCGTTAGTATTTGTTTTATATAGTTGGGTGCACTAGTGTTTGGTGCATAGATATTTATGATTGTCATGTCTTCTTCTTGGATTGTTCCCTTTACAAGGATGTAGTTTCCTTCTTTGTCTCTTTTACTTGGTGTTGGATTGAAATCCACTTGGTCTGCAAAGATGATAGCTACTCCTGCTTTTTCTTCATATCACATGGAGTATGGAGTATTGTTTCTAACCCTTTAACTCTCAGTCTATGAGTTTCTTTTTGAATTCAATATATTTCTTGCATGCAGCATATTGTTGGATCTTGCTTCTTGACCCATTCTGCCAGTTCATTTCTTTTGATTGGTGAGTTGAGACCATTTGCAATGATGGTTATAACTTATACATACTGAGTTATCATTGTCATGACTTTTTCTTTTTGTTTGATTCTCCCCATTTGCTTTTAATTTCTTGTCGTGCCCAGTGGATTCATTCTGCTAGGCTTCCTGGAGTTGTGATCCTTGTATTTTCTTAGGATATTGTCTAAAATTTTTTGGAGTGGTGGTTTGGTATTCATGAAGTTCCTGAGGTGCTGTTTGTCACGAAAGTATCTTATTTCTCCATTGATTTTGAAGGATAGTTTTGCAGGGTACATCAATCTGGGTTGGAGACTGTTTTCCTTTGGGGTTTGAAATACGTCACTCCAAGCTCTTCTTGCCTTGATGGTTTGTGTTGAGAAGTCTGCTGTGATTCTGATGGGCTTTTCTTTGCATGTGATTCGTTTCTTTTCTCTAACTGCTTGTAGAACTTTGTTCTTCTGTTCGGTTACTAGAATCTTAACAGTTATATGCCTATGTGTAGTTTTTTTTGATCAAGGCTAATTGGAATCCTATACACTTCACTTATCTCTATGTCAAGTTCTTTTCCCCTGCTTGTGATGTTTTCTGCCATCACTTCTGTGAACAGTTTTTTTATGTCATCTCCACTCTCTCCTGTTTCTTCACTGACTCCAATCAGTCTTATGTTATTATTCTTTGGATCATCTAGTAGCTGCTGGATTGATTTCTCATGGTCCATTAAAAATTTTAAAGAAATTTTTCTTTTCCTGGTCACTTATTGAAATCTTTCTTCTATATCTGAAAATCTGTCTTTGCATTGGCTCATTCTGCTGCATAGACTTTCAATGGCACTTTTAATCTCCTGGAAATCTATTTGCATCTGTTTTATGGATTCCATTTGTTTCCTATGTTGGGATTCCATCATGCTCCTAAGCTCCTTTATTTTTTTATCTGTGTCCTTTCTAGATTTGTTAATTAGGTCATGAACTATGGACACAATCTCTGCTGTTATTTGAGAAATTATTTCTGATTTCAATTTTTCCAGACCCTCTTTCATTGCTAGCTCTGGGAATCCAGGTAGTTGAGTATCAGTGTTCCATCTCATTTCCCTTTGAGGTTGCTGTAAGTGATCTGGAAGTCTGGTTCTGAGGCTTGTTTACATGTCTTCTAATTTTCACAGTGGGTGTGGGGGGGTGTTGCTGCACTCGCTGTTCACTTCCTCTCTGCTGGGACCTGTTGCATGCCTTCCAGTAAGCCTCCTCTGTGCTGGGAGATGTGGCATGCCTACCCAGAAATCTCTTCCATGCTGGAAGCCATGGCATGCCTACCTGGAAACCTCCTCTGTGCTGGGAGCTCTTTTCTTTATGTCTTGACATAGTTGTTTTTATACTTGTCACTATACTTTTCTAATTTTCTTCTATAAAAGACTACATATAAATTAAAAGAATTAAACTGTAATTATTTCATGTCAAGATTCTCAAAGTTCTCAATTTCTGTAACTCAGCTTATTTTTCAACTGAGAGCAACTAATATTTTAAATTTTATTAAAAATAATTTGCTCTGAATTCCATATCATTTTCTAAAATAATGAAAAAGTGATGTAGTATTAAGCCAAATATTGAAAGAGTATAATTCCCATCCTAAAATATTTTGTGTGATTGAAAAAGAATAGCATTGAAAAGCTTGTAAAAATGAAACATGCATAGTTGCCAAACTAATACACATTTCCTAAAGAAGAATTTTTGTGTAATCCTGAAGATATCTTCATGAAATATTATTTGGTTTTATTGGTACTGGGGATCGAACTTGCTAGCCAAGTGACAGAACCACTGCGCTAAATCCCCGGCTCTTCATAAAATATTATAATAATGTTCTATCAGAAATTACTGGCAGATTATGGGGACACTTGCACATATACTCAGTTTGCAGGCTCAGTGAATATGTACAACTTAAGTTTAAACCCAGTTTTTGTAGAAGACAAAAGGTTACAGAGGACTGAACAGTAAAGGGATATCAGGATTTTTGTTTTGTTTTTGGTACCATGGATCGAACTCAGGACCTTGCGCTTGTGAGGCAGGTGCCAGAACCACTGAGATAAATCCCCAGCCCCAGAAGATCGGGATTTTTAAAAAATCATGTATTGTTGTTTCAAATATATCAGCACTTTAAAAATTATGATTTTTCCTATAGTAATTTAAAAACAAAGCTGTTTATTAATAGATATCATAAATTAATCAATTTAGAAAGATTTAAACTGACAATTTGATTTTTTAATTAAATTAAAAAATAAGTAAGATGGTTCTTAATTAGTTTTTTAACAAATGAAAGTGACATTTTTTTTTGTGGAAATCATTTTATTATATCTTGTCAAGTAAATGAATGATTTCTTTTATCTGAGAAACCCCAAATTTAAATAAAGAGCCAAATAGAAGGTAATAGAAGTAGAGAGATAGATCTTTTGAAAAACAGAAGGAGACCAAGAGATGGAAGAACGGGGAGGAAAAGGAAGGGAAAGGAAAAAAAAAAGAATAAAAAAGAATTAAGTCGTATTCCCCACATGTGCCAATTCCCCATGAGAAATTTGATCATTATGTACTACGAACATGTACCAATAAAATTTTTTAAAAAGTAAATGGCTGTATTCTGTGGTACACAATGTGCTGATTTGCCACTACAGAACGATGTTTTCTGTGGAGTATTTCACTTATGATACATTACCTTCATAGTTTTATAAAGAATAACTTTGTAAATTTGAAATATATTTAAGAAAGGTGAGTAGAGCCAGATGAATCTTAATTTAATTGATAGCTATGTCTGAAAATTAAATTACACAAAATACGTGTTGTTGGTGAATATAATCCATTCTTTTCTCCGGTAGAAAGAATATAGTGGCACTTATTAATCTTCACTAGAATTGTCTTCTATAAAACATCACAGTACTTTGCCATAATTACCATACATTTCATATTATCTGGAGGCTTTTGATACCAGTGGAAGGAAATCTACAAGTGTAATAAAGTGTTTGTCTTTGATAAATTTTAGGTAGGGTTTTATAAATTAGAGTAAGTCTTTTTTGTATGGGTAGTTATTATTTTTTTACCGCATGACTTTCTTTTTTTAGAATATTTTTCTCCAGAGAACTGATACATTTATGGACCCAGGTGTAGGACACCTCACACACAGTGAGAATCAGACCTATACTTGTTCTTAGCAGTGAGAGAATAGCCTTTTTTCCCCTGAAATTATAAGAAGAACCTGAAAGGAAACTTCAAGATATACTTTCTTATGGCAATGTCATCTTACTTTTCTTTCTGATAGCACAGGCAAACTCTACATCCAGGTCCACTGGGCATAGTCATTGTCCTCACCTGGCAGGAAGCAAGGTTCATTAACAGAACATAGAAGGCCACCTCACTCAAGAGCTCCACCAAGGACACAGAGTAGTTCAAAAGCAGCTCCCTCTAGCTGCACTTTCCTGAAGAGCTGTGGTTAAAAACAAATTTGGAAAGCACTTTGTATTCTTCTGTGGATGTTTTACTTGCTTGAGCCATGACTGTCATACTTTGTCTACAAGGTCTTTCAAGTTTCTCGTCAGGCAAGTAGAAAATGGTTCAATTGTTAGCTACTGGTATCTTTAGCCTTCTCTTTCTTTGAATGGTGAAGAAAAGAGCCCTAGGGATAATATAAGAAACTTATACCTTATTTAATTAATAGGTAAAATGAAAACAATGTTTCATATTATAGGCCTCTTTCTATGACAATGTCCAAGACCTTGTACCCTAAACTACATATTTAGGACTATTCTTTGATCAACACCAGGACCAAAGTACATACGGATTCCACCTGGAAACTGAATTATTTATTAGATGAGTGTCTCTAGTATATTACACATATATCATGTCATTGGGTATACAGGAAAATTTGGTTCCAGAACCCTCCACAGATACCCTAATCTCTGAATGCCAAATTCCCTCATCTAAAATGACATAGTATTTGCATGTAAAGTACACAAAATTCCTACATACTTTAAATCAACTATAGATTAATTACCATACCTAATACAGTATAAATTCCATATGAATTATTATTATTCTGTACTTTTTAAGGGAATATTGAGAAGAACAAGTATACATGTTTAGTACAAGCATAATTTTTTCCAAATATTTTCAGTTATCAGTAGGTTGACTCTATGTATCTGGAAATCGCAGGGACCAATGGGCAACTGTGTATGTAAACTATATTGAGAACTTTAAGTAATGTATTAAGAACAGATTCTTCATAAAATTCAAGATTTTCTTATACATAATATGATACACTTCAGTTCAGAGGCATAGGCATGAAAGTATATTACTTCACTGCAGGCAAAAAGTAAAATATCACATAAAAAAAAATGAGAAAGGGGAGATAACAGGATTCCCAGCAACATGAAAATGTACCAAAGACCCTCAAGGTGAATCTAAAATGATGACAGATCATTGCTACTATTGTCCATGAAGATTCTGTAGGACCTTTACGGAATCTCTGTTTTGTTTTTTGAAAGAGTGTTTGTATTGCTTCTGCCCCTCAAAGCTTTTCTGGAGGAACTAACTAGGTTTCCTTCTGCTGCTAGATGATTTCTACTCTTTCTAAGTGTGCAGTACTCACCTTGCACCTTTGACAGGGTAAGACTGTCAAAGTCAAATCCTGATTACACAATCACTGGAGTATTGCTTGTAATCAAATCAACATGGATCAAGAAAACCAAATGAAGAGTAACCTCTGGGGAAGTGAGCTTCGACAACACATTTCTAGGACTGAAGCAAATCAATTCAGGCAGAAGAGAAATCTACCTTCTTCATTTCATCTAATATCTCTGTTTAAAACTGTATGGAGATTCATGAGTTTTTTACCTTTTTTTTTTTTTTTTTTTTTTGTAGAACAAAAATGTGGACCATCCTCAAGGACTATCCTAGTTTTAGATAAAATAGCATTAGGTTATTAATCAGTTGCATTTAAACAGACACTTTTATAAAGAACTTTAGATTTGAAGGCTCTACTAAGGAAAGGAGATCATTTAAATATAAAAATAAAACAAATGGGGTTTATTGTTGAAAGACATGGAGGCTTGTCATTTTTAAACACTCAGGGAGTACTATTTACAAATACAGTACAGACCCTCTAAAAGCTTCAGATTCAATTAGTCACTTCCCCACACCATCTTGCAAAGTTTATTTAGCCTAATGGCATAAAATCTTTTCATATTTTTATTATCCACACTACTGTGGTCTAAATACTTCCTCCAAATTTACAGGTTGAAACGTAGTGGCCAATGTGACCATGTGGCTGTGGGGTCTTCAGGAGGTGACAGAGAGCCAAGGGAGGGTCCCTCTTACATGGGAAATAGGCCCTTATACAAAGGGCTTGAGCGAGTGTGTGCAAACTTGTTTGGTTCTTCTGCCAAATGAGTACTCTTGGATGGTTCTATCTTCAAGGAACAGGCCCTCACCACGCCCTGAAACTGCCAGACCTTGATCCTGAATTTCTCAGCCTCCAGAGCTTCAAGAAATACATTTTTAAACATAAATTAACTGATGCCAGGTATGTTTTTACCTGCACAAACAGATTAAGGCACACTCATTCCCAGAAAGTAATTGAACATGCACATGAAAAGTCCTGATTTTAAGTCAATGTACAGATACTTTGAATGTCAGTCCTCTTGATGGCTTCCTGTAATCAACTGAATTTAATTATTTCACTAAGGTGTGGTATGTGGGCAGAGATGCCAATGACACTCCTCAGATTAAACTATATTCCATCATATTTTTTTCAAGACACTAAGAGATAAATACAGTTTTAGGGTTAAGATAATATATTTGGTATCTATAGAAACTTGAGAAAATGAAACTGACACAAAAGAATGGTATAAGAGGTATAAGAAGGTATGGAATGAAACTTAAGATATATCATTACTTTGTTCTCTTTCAATAGAAATTTCTAGAGTAGTATTTCAACTGCATTTTAATTTTATCTATACTTTCTTTAATATGTTTTAGATTTCTTAAAAATGAGGTGAATTAAGAAAGAGAATCTCACTACAAACACTTAATATACAAATGATCTGGTGTTTTTAAATTAAGATTCAAGAAATTTAACAGATATGTTTCAAAAATAATTTTTAGCTTTACTAAACATTTTTAAATTTAACTATAACATACCACATAAAAGTGCACAAAATGTAAATATTTCAGTGAGTGATCACAAAATGACATCTGTGAACCCAGACAGAATGTGACAAGTTGTACAGAATTCCAACACTTGGCACTCATAGTCCTCAACTCCTCCCTCACCTTCCTGATTCTAGTAGAGATTAACTTTGCCCAGTTTGAAAGTAATATAAGTGTAAAGTGTGTAGTATTTTGTTTCTGAATTTATTCACTCTGTGGCATGTTTATGAGTACTTTCCATTCAGGTTCATTAGCCTTGCATTCATATTCTATGTCAGGATTCAGAGTTGGTAGAGCCTTTAAGAGGTGAATTCTAGCAGAAGTTACTAAGTCACTGAGATCATCAATTTCAAAAGAGATCAATGTTACTACTGCAGGGTAAGTTAATTCTCCTAAGATAAAGCTGTTATTTTTAAAAAGGCAAGAGAAGAAAGTTTTCCTGAGATAAAGTTGTTATATATATTAAAAAAGGCAAGACTGTCCCTCACTGGTCTCTGGCTTCCTATTTTACGGGGAGCTCTCTCTCTCTCTCTCTCTCTCTCTCGCTCTCCCTGTCTGTCCTTCTGCTATGATGTCATCTGCTGCTCTGACCCAGCCAAGGACGGGCCAAATGAGAGCATCCAATCTTGGACTTACAGCCTCTAAAACTGTGAACTAAAATAATGTTTCCTTTATAAATGTATGCCTTTAGATAGTTTATTATAACAAGAAATAAATGGACTAATGCAATTAATAAAACCTTAGTGTTTTGCTTTTCATAGTCAGAGTAGCCCAAATGATGAGCATTGTAATATATGTAGGAATTCTACTCCTAGCTTTTACAAATAAGGCAACAGTAGCTCTTTTCATATATTTTGAGCATCTTTGTTGAACAGTAAATGTTGGTTTTTCTGAAGTCGCAAGCAAAGTGTTTTTACTCTTCTTAGTCAAATCATGGCAAACAGAAAGCAAAACAGAACAAAACAAAACCTAATTACAAACTAGCTAATACAAAAGGTCAAGCAGGAGATTCAAAATCTAAGAAGCTGACTTAGCAGTGATGAAGATTTGGAAAATGAGTGCAGAAGTCTTATTTGTAAGAAGAAAGTGAATACTAACCATATCAAAAGTCATGGTACAGTTACATTGGTAATATTTCAGATACTATGTTCAGCAACGTGCTGTGTAAGTCCAGAGTCCTCTATGACAACCACATCTCACGTGAGCAAATCAAAGCTCTAAATGGAAAGAAAGTGAGGGCATGGTGAAAGAATATGAGACAGTGTGGCCTTAGTGATCGGTCTACATAAATACAGGGCTTGGAAGAGAGGAACCGATAAATTGCATGGGGTGATATTTGGAGAAGCCCCGTGGCTTTATAGCAAATGTGCTCATTATTTCCAAAGTGCTTATTCAAACTTTCTCACAACCATACTTATCAAAGTCATTTATGCTATACTGGTAACTGGGGGAACCAAGTTCTATTCGCATGAAAATTTCCCCATACAGATGTAAAGTATATTCTATGTATGTTGTATTTAAATGCTTAATTTAAAACAGCTTGAGAAATTTAAATTTAAGAAAAATGATATGACAATAACGAAATATTTCAGGAAACAACATCCACTCAAAATGTAAGCCCTAAAAACAATAGTCTTAATAAATTCAAAATAACTGAAATTTGAACATTGCAAACATCTTTATTATAAAAATCTCATTATGTTCATTATTTGGAGATGACATGATACTCTATATAGAAGATCCACAGAACTCCTCCAAAAGTCTTCTAGACTTAATAACCAAATTCAGTAAAGTAGCTGGATACAAGGTCAACACACAAAAATCAATAGCTTTCCTCTACATCAATGACAGACTCACTGAGAGAGAAATGGGGCAAACAATTCATTTCACAATAGCATCCAAAAAACTGAAATACCTAGGAATCAACATAACAAAATAAATCAAAAACCTCTTCTCTGAAAATTAGAGCACTCTCAAAAGAGAGATTGAAGACATATCAGAAAATGGAAAGACATCCCTTGCTCTTGGGTAGGGAAAAGCAACATAGTGAAAATGGCCATATTTCCAAAATTGCTATATAGATTCAATGCAATCCTAATTGACATTCCAGCAGGATACTTCACAGACCTTGAGAAAACAATCCAAAAATTCATTTGGGACAAGAAGAGACATAGACTAGCAAAAGGAATTCTAGGCAACAGAGGCATGGCAGGGGGTATCACAACCCCCAACTTAAAATTATACTACAAGGCTACTGTGATAAAAACAGCATGGTACTGGCAAAGAAACAGACCTGAGGACCAGTGGAACAGATTAGAAGATGCAGAAACAATGCCAGACACACTCAGCCACCTCATTTTTGACAAAGAAGCCAACCATCATCATTGGAGGAAAGATAGCCTCTTTAATAAATGGTGCTGGAATTTGGGTTTCAACTTACCAAAGATTACAACTAAACCTACATCTCTCACCATGCACCAAACTAAAGTTGAAATGGATTAAAGATCTAATTATTAAAACAGAAACACTGAATCGGTTGGAACAGAGGTTAGGTAGAACATTTGAAGACATTGGTGTAAGAAAAGATTTTATGAACAAACCTCAGTTGCCCATGAACTAGCACAATCAACAAGTGGGATCTCTTCTCTTTTTTTTAAATTCTTTTATTGGTACATTTTAGGTATACAATACATTTACATTTATCATTGGGTGCTTGTACCTGTACATGACATATCTTAGTTCTTATTTTTTCCCCTATTACCTGTGTGCCCTTCACCCCCTCCACCCTTCCCTATTTATATAGATTTCATTTCCATTTCTTTTTCTTTTCTCATAATTTTTCTTTTCCCTTCTTTCCTTTCCCCTTCCCTTCCCACCACCCCTACACCTTTGGACCTTTTCCTATTTCAAATTATCAATTATTCATTTTAATCATTTTAGTCCTTATTTACACTTTTGATGCATATTGAGGCCATACTCTTAAGGGATCTCCTCTTGTTAAAATGCTTCTGCACAGCAAGAGAAACCACCAAAACTGTGAAGAGACAATCCACAATGTGGGAAAAAATTTTCACCTGCTACTCCTTAGACATAGAATCTATAAAGAACTGAAAAAATCAGACCTCCTAAATTTAAAGACCTAATCTGAAAAATGGGCATCTGAAATGAACAGACATTTCTCACACAAAGAAGTAGAAATGGCAAATAAACATATGAAAAAATGTTCAACACCACTGGTCATTTGAGAGATGCAAATGAAAACAACGCTGGGATTCCATCTCACCTCAGAAAGAATGGCTGCTATCATGAAATCAACCAATAACAAATGCTGGTGGGGCTGTGGGGAAAGAGGAACCCTGCTCCACTGCTGGGGGAGTGTAGACTGGTGCAGCCACTGTGGCAATCAGTATGGAGATACCTCAAAGAACTAGGACTGGAAGTCCCATTTGACCCAGCTATTCCCCTGCTGGGTATCTTTCCCAAAGAATTAAAAGAATCATACCACAGTGATATATGTGCACCCATGTTCATAGCAGCACAATTTTTAATAGCTAAAATTTGGAAGCAGCTCAATTGCCCATCAACTGGAGGTTGGATAAAGAAAATGTGGGTTTTTTTTTATAAAATGGAGTACTACTCAACCATAAAAAATGAGAAATTAGAGACATTTATAGCTAAGTGGATGCACATTGAGGCCATACTCTTAAGTAAAATAAATAGGACACACATGAATAAATACTGAATAGTTTCTCTGGTGTGAGAAACTGAAAGTGTAAATAAGGACTAAATGTATAATAGACAATGTGAAATAGGAAGAAAAGGGGCAAAGGGGAGGGGGAAGTGGGAGGGGTAGGGGAAAGGAAAGAAGAAAATGGAATTAATATGAGAAAATGAAAAAATGGAAACAAAGTCTTTGTAAATAGGGAGGGATGCAGGGGTTGAAGGGAGGGCAGGGGAATGGGGAAAAAATAAGAACCAAGAGAGATTAGGTAAAGGTGCAAATTTCCAATGATGAATGTCATTATATTGTATACCTAAAATACACCAATAAAATTAATTTTTAAAAATCTCATTATTTTGATTCATTTCAGAAATATTCATATTCATGGAATTTTCAATTATACTTAATAAAATATTTTTCTTTAAGAATGAGGAATCCAATTACAAGAAGTAATTTATGAAGCATTGAACAGGACAAAATAGTGGTTATAGTAACAATACAGCAAGTCTTGGAACAGAATAGTAGCACCAGATAGCACATAAGAGCCTGGCTAATTTGCATGGTGTTTAATAGACTTTGGAAAGTTATGGTGGGCCACTTATTTAACACACAGTTTATTTACCTCTAGAGTACTCATGTTAGTATCTGTATGAATCATCCCCTAATACTGTTCCTAATTCAGCATTAAAAACATTTAATTCTGGACTATCCAGTGTAAAAAATGCTGAACTGTAACACAAGGAAAAAGAAATCTCATCTATCTCTAGTATACCTTCTCTTACCAAAATAAATGACAAAATTAAAGTGTTTTCATAATACATTTCAATTATCACAATAATTTGGACATATGTGATAAACATTAGTAATGTTTTTAAATTTAACTAGGACTTAATGATTTTTGTTAAAATTTTTGTCTCATTTAAAACCTATCTTCTGTGTAACAAATCTGTATTAAAATGAGAATAGCAAATGAAATTATGTGAAAGCATTAAACACCAGCAATTATAAGGAAGAATATATGTGAGAAAATGGTATAAATTAATGAGGAAATACTTTTGTTATTTAAATAAAAATGGACTTGATAACAATGAAAGTTTGTTCATTGAATAACAAAGAAACTTGTGTATTTTGTAGACTATGTGTGAAAGTCAAAGAAAATCAGAAAGATCTGTCTTCTAGGAATTGCATAGTTTGGAAGCAAATAAGAGGTTGTAAATTCCTCTCTAAAAGGAGAATATTTTTCAGAATGGAATGGGAGAAATTGTATTTAGAGTTTCTGGAAATAATAGTAATAATAATATATGATAGAAAACTACAGTGAATGTTCAAAATAAAAGGAATTACGGTGAAAAACACACTACTCTTAATCCCCTTCAAAATACTCCTTCCTTTGAACAGATTGTGTAATAGCTCTTTCCACTTTCTAAAGCAATTCTGGAAGTCCTCTTTCTGAGAGTCTTGGGTTATGCTGTCATATGCACCTCAATATCTTAAAATTAATAAAATTGTTTACCTTTCATGGTCATTTTGACTTTGGGGAAGAGCCAGAAATCAAATAGTGCTCAATGTGATAAGGTGAACAGGTGCATGAGGACACATTGTAGTGTTTTTATGAGGCTTTCCATTGAATGGCACTCAGGTTCAGTATTCATTCTGTTTTTTAATCATACCTTAAAAAGACACTCACAAAAGAGGACTTCCAGAACTGCTTCATAAAGTGGCAGGAACGATGGGATAAGTGTGCTCAAAGTCAGATGAACTATTTTGAGGGAGATTAATGACAATGCTTTCATTATTATAATACATTTTAAAATTTAAACATCCACTTTTTATTTTGATCACACCTCATAATTCAAAATTGCTATGAATAAGTAAAGAACACATTACAAAGTGAACGTCACTCTCCTCATGGAAGCATTTAAAGGAGATATTATCTGTGGTAGAAAAGGGAGTAACTATTCTAGGAAATGAAGAATTCTTCAGCCTTAAGTCTTATGAGTCCTTTTATGGTGTTGAAGTAAATTGAGCCCAAATAATCATTAAAAAAGCCAGGAGAAGGAAGATCAGGTAAGGGAGGAGGAAGTGTGTTCTTCTTCCATTTGCTGACCTGTTTGTAATTGGTTAACTCCCATCAAGAGAGTTAAATTAGAAGATTGTGTTTAAATGAAATTAGCTCATTTACCCTTAAGAGACTGAAGAGCATAGCTATAATTATGATTAGCCCAAAGGCCTTTAGTAATGAAAACAGATTTATTAAATCATTACTTGGGTTGTATAATTTTTTGTATACAAAGTGACCTACCATTCATAGCATTTCTTAGAACCACAAATTGTAATTTCTATTCATATCATAAATAAGTTTTCCTCCTTTTCCCCACAAAGAAACATACTTTGTTAGTATGTTTTAAGAGGAAGTTTGCGTCCAGAGACTAAGGCTGAGAACAGCTGTGGAACTCAGATGATTGTCTGGAAAACTGGAGTCTCCGGAGCCCCGGAGCCCTGCTCTCTGACCATGGGGCCTCTTCAGGGGGCCCTGATGCGGCCGGCGCACAGCAGAAACTATCACATTGGATTCGGTAGTTTTTTCCCTTAAATTCTTTTATTGGTACATTTTAGGTACACAATACATTTACATTTATCACTGAGTGCTTGTACCTGTACATGATGCATCTTCGTTCTTATTTTTTCCCCCATTCCCTCCCCACTCTTCCCTATTTACAGTCTTTGTTTCCATTTTTTCATTTTCTCATACTTTTTCCTTTCCCTTCTTTCCTTTCCCCTTCCCCTCCCACCATCCCTACACCTTTGCATCTTTTCTTCCTATTTCAAATTATCATTTATTCATTTTAATCATTTTAATCCTTATTTACATTGGCAGTTTCTCCCACCAGAGAAACTGTTTGGTATTTACATGTGTGTCCTATTTATTTCACTTAAGAATATGGCCTCAATGTGCATCCATTTGGTTATAAATGTCTCTAGTCATTCTTTTTTTTTTTTTTGGTACCGGGGATTGAACTCGGGTCCTTGTGCTTGCGCAGCAGGTGGCAAAACCACTGAGCTAAATCCCCAGCCTATCATTCTGTATTTTTAAAGTAGCTTCATGGCCTTTGCTGGACTGCAGTTGTTTGCCCCTTTCCACATCTTCTTTGCCTTGGCTGTGTGGGCTGGATGACTTATAACTCCTCATCAGTCATGCAGTGATGCAATGATGCTGTGATGATGTTCAAGTTTGAGTGGGAATGTAGTTTTGTACAGGATTTTGCTTTCTCCAGGCCCATATTTTAGGTAACTTCTATAACATGAGAAGTAGTTTCTGACTTGTAACCATATTGAAGAATGTGAATTGCTGTACAAATTAAAGGTTATTTTTATTTAAAACAAATGTAGTCAAAAAAGCAAATTTAAAGACCCCTTGTGGAGGTATTATACAAAAGAACCCCATCTGGTGCTAGGCCTAGAGGCTCTGTGGTGTCTTAGATGTCAAGATGCTTTTAGGAAGACCTAGTGGAATAGTCTGAGACTTTCTTCTTAGTTGATTTCTACTTTAGCTCTTCTGCTTTTGACTTCCTCTTAGACTATTTGCCACACCCCACATCTGACTAAGGAATAGTTTTAAGAACAGAAAAAAATGATAACATTAATTCATATCCAATTTGTAGTAGTAACGTATTTACACAAGGACATACTATAAACGAACAAATAATAAAGTGCCATCCATTGCTAATATAGTTTCTTTTTTGTGAGGGAACATCCTCGTACGATTTTTGCAGCTTGTAACCTTCCAAGAATTGTGTAAATCATATCATAAATACAAATGACCTTGATAGCCAAGTGCATAAAGGGAAATGTGGTGCATTGTATATTTTATGATGATCCCATGGTAACAAATTTGTGTATGCTTCCAGTGGATAATAATGAAAAAATCTGAACCCTTGTTTGTTTCTGGTCACTCTAAAAGGCCAGTAACTCAAGGACAAGTCATTGAGGCAAGGTAGATGGTTTACATAAAAGCTAGCAAACCAAGAAAAATAGAAGATATGATCAGCAAAGCCCATCCTGGTTAGGCACTGCAGGTAGAAAGCTTTCGTGAGGACTTTGGGGAAGGCAGCAGGGTGTCGTGGTAATTACAAGTTTAGGGCAATATTTTTTTTCTTTTTTTGGGGAGGGGGGCAGGGATTGAACTTGGAACCTTGTGCTTGCGAGGGAGGCAGTGGAAACACTGAGCTAAATCCCCCGCCCTAGGACAGTCTTTGTCTGATGCACAGGTTGCTGTTATATGTAGGTCACCAGATATTCCGGGTTTTGTAAATCCACAGAAAAGTCACTGTTTAGAAAAATTTTGGTTTATGTTTTTTTCAGTTCCTTTCCCTAGAACTTAACTGTTAGAATTAAAAAGGCGTCTTTCCTCTGGAGAACAAAGGAAGATAGCAAAGGCTATTTTTCCCTAATGGACAAAGGAATATACTCAGATGTCTTCAGTCAGAGGTATCATTTATAACAAAGCTAGTGGGATACTAATAATGAATTGTCTATCTGTGTGACTTTCAAAATTTGTGATTTTTTTTAACTCAAGAGCAAATGAGACTAGAAGGTTTATTTGGGTTTTTCTTTAGTCAAAATAATAACCATATTACTTTTTTTGCATTGTCAATTGCATTTATACCTAACGTATTATTCAATTTTAAACATGAGGGAATTAAAGCACAAAGAAGTTAACCTCTCCACCCCTGGTTTTGAGTGTGTATGTTGCAGAGCAAATATTTACATATAATTGTCTCTAATTCTCAGTCTTTCTTGTAACAACTAAAAATGATTGCCATAGTAATCTAGATTAATCTATGCAGATTTAAAGATATGTTGAGGAGTGATAAATTGAAAAGAGTTAAACTTTCATCACAATATTAAGAAGTAATCAGCAGAATCTAAGTGTATAGGAATGGACGACTGGATTAATCAGTTTACCAATGAAGGTCTAACTCCTGTAAAGGGCAACTAATTTTCTTATCTAGTTGAGACAGATAAACACAAACAGAACTTATCACTTTGCTCTTTGGGAAAAGATTTGAGATTCATAATTTTGCCTGCATTGTGTATATCTAGGAGGCTGTAACTTCAAATGTAAAACAAGGAGTTTGCCCTCATACCCTTGGAAAAGAGTGTTCACCATGTGGGCAGCTGCATTGCATTTTATCCAGAGTGATAGCAAAGTTGTAATAGCCATGTTTATTTGTTTTTATTTTTGCACATTCTTTGCCAAGTGGATCTTATGCCTTCTAAAGACAAGCTGTTCCAAACAAAATGTACCTCCAATTAGAGATGAAGGAAAGTGCTCCTATAGGTTTATTTCCCATTAGTTTCCCATCTACTGCTTCTTGTATTCTTACTCTCAACAGTGCTATTTACTTGAAAGGTAACATAGCTGTTGAGGAACTGAAGGTAAAGTAACAAAATTTTTTGTCAGCATAATGTATATCTGTGTTTGATTGATTGGAAACTTCATTTAAGAAGAGAGATTTTGTGATTCTCTTTTGATCAATGAAGATCGAAGATCTATGTGTTAGATCTGATCACTTTATGTCTGCACATAAATCTTGGACTGTGTCCTTGTCAGCACTTCTTAAAGTCTTCTGTGTTGCAACTATCTTCAAATTTATAATGTGTGTGGAAGATAATGATACCACAGGCCTTAGTACTGCTACAATAAATCCTAACAGGAGACCCAACTTCCAGGAAAAAAGCTTATTTGAAGACAGAAGTCACCGAAGAGTTATCTGTGCATCACACTGCTGCACTGCAATGCATGTTTCTGCTCTGGCCTGCCAGGCAACAAACTGGCTTAACCCTTAGTATTAATTTTATTTTGTGTGCATTTTGAAAGTTATTAAATGGATTATTATCATTATCATCCATTGCCTTTAAATTCTAATAACTTCCAGGAAGTTTTATGGAACGAATTTGGACTTTACTTCAAACATAGCTCAATTATTAAAATTAACATTAAAAAAGAAGTTAAATTATGTTAGGTATATAATCAGAATTTTATATATAAAAGCTGTATTATATTTAAAATGCTCACCTTCTGTCTTTATATTTCCCTTTTCCAAAAATAAAATCTTTCTGAAGACTAATAAAGTGAACAATTCTTCATTTCTTCTCATAAAAATATCTATTTCTGTCAAAGGATACATTTGTTTTGCTCTGATCAGTTGAAACTTCCAAAATTTTTTATAAATTAAATGATACCTTTCAATACTATTTACCAGGTACTATTTGGTCAGTGTAAGGAATGCAGTGTTTAAATCATGAGGTCAGTGTTCAAGTGGTTTTGCAATGTATCATGAGAAAGAAAATATCTATGTATGGGAAAGTTGATATTGAGCCTATAAACTATAGCTGATAAATTAACTGTGTGGAACATTAAAAATATATTTTAAATGATCTTTTACTTCCATCATGTGCTCCCATTTTCCTGCCAATAGATCTTTATCACCTTGTTTGTACACACTTACAGCTGTCATTTCTACTTCCATTCTTTTCACATCTAATACCATTTGTGAACAGAATATTTTTCCAATAAGACTATTTTTATTCTAGAGCTTTTCAGCTAAAAACCATTTTAAGAGTCTCACTGAGGAGCTGCATCATGCTCATCTTTGCTCTCACACAACATTTAAAACAAATTAACACATGGCAGGAGCAATTATTTTCATTTGCTACATTGAATGCCTGAGGTTCTTTGCTCCTCCTTGATTTTTTTCTGTGATGCCTCCCTGTTTTCATATTTGCTCAAAATTTCTGAAACTTGAAGGTTAAGGCTATTCTTATATGTGTCCAATTTACATCTCAGACTTATCTCATATGCAGCCACAAAGTCACCTGATTATTTTGCTCAATCCATTCTCTTCATTGTCCTTGGAAGATACTACATGTCTTTTACAATAGTTGATATTCTCTACACTGTGTCATCAGTTAAAATAGCACCTGCTCTTTTTGATGGGGAAAGATAACTGCAAAAAATTGTTGAATTAATGAGAATCTTCAAATGATTTCTGTGAATCTCGGTGAATACTGATTAGTCTCCATTAATTTAGTAAAGGTAACACCTCCCCTTTTTAGTAATCATTTGATTTGTTTTAATTATTATTAATTGAAGCTTTGCTATGCACAACAAGCTCAAGATATTTCAGTAAACAAAATAAATACAATCCCTACTTTTGTAGATGTGACATGCTAATGAGAAAGACATTGAACAAATAACTTTACAAAAAATTGATAGCACTATTTACTTTTCCTTCTTAGTATGTATAACGGTTTCATTCCTTTGAAAATACACCTCACTGTTTTAATTTGCATTTTCTATAATTGTAGCAAAATAGCTTTTTAAAACTTAATAATGAATAGATGATTTGATTTTAGTAAATTGTAGGTATTGATCTTTTCCTTTATAATTTATTACTTCTAATGATAGTAATTCTCTTTTCAATGTGTTGATAAATATTTACCTATAGTAATTTATTCATTGTTTGGGATTGGAAAAGCTGATTGATTTTGAATTTGAGGGATTATATTTGAATGTGTAAACAATTTAAAAACTGGGTCCTTGTGATACAATGTGTAATATATTCTAAAAACTAACCCATAATCCTACGAGAAAGCTTTTAAAATGATTTTTTTAATTTAAACTTCTTAAGTAGAGAGTGTTCAAATGCTGATTACTGGCCAAATATTTTATAAAATATCCCTTAATTTTGATTTGTCTAATTATTTTCATGATTACATTGGATTTATGAGTTTGGAGACTAACCATAAAATACATTTATATCACAATATGTTAATAATCTTCTCCCTTGACACAGGACTTCTAGCTGAACATATATTAAAATTTCTGTGATCATTTAATAAGTTTAAAATTTGGCTCTATCTTATTTCACTAGGTTGACAAAATACTTTAAATTTAGGTGAATACTGTTTAAAATTTTAGTTATTTATTTACATTTTTAAAAATATTTACCTACCTGTAAAATAGTTTCAATTTGGAATTTGTACTTTAATTTGGTGATAAATTATCTTAATTATTTTGAACTTTATGTTATTCAATTTTAATCATGTATCTTTTCTGAATTTAAGAGACGTTTTGCATTTATCAGATTACCTCCTCCATTTTGTTTTTGCTCAGATTTATGTTTATTAATCTGCTTACTCTGTAACATTTGAAGGTTAATTTTTTTTTTTTTTCTTTTCAGGGATCGAACTCGGGACCTTATGCTTGCCAGGCAAGCGTAATGCCACTGAGCTAAGTCCCCAGCCCTGCTCTGTAATATTTTTTAAATCAGAAATTTTAAACTCTTACTCACTGCTCTGAATTTAAGATGTACCTATACATAGACAGCTCATGAAAAACAAGTGTTCAAATTTCACATGCACTTTCAAAGTGACAAATAATAGGAAGTTTCCAACCTCAAAATCTTATCCCTCAGAGAATTTACTCTGAGGAACTTCGGAGAGATTTCCTTTATTTCATTACGACTTTATGAAAGCTAAATATTACTGTCTTATGGGTAGCAAAACATAGAAAGGAGTAAGTTACAGTGTTCCAAAGCACAAGAGGATGATTATAGTTTACAAAAACTTGTAGCTATTTTATGAAGATGTAGAAAAGGAGGTCAAAGTCTTCAAACATAAAGAAATCATGAAAAGGTTATGGCTATTTACCCTGGTTTGATCAGTATATTGTGCTGCGTGCACATGTAGAAATATCAATACTGTATCACATTAAGATGAAATACATTTATGCATCAATCACAAAAATTAAATAAATTACCTTTAAAGGAAGTTGTTCAATAATAATGGAAATTTTTTCAGGGTGAATTGTTCATTAACCACATCTCATTCATTGTTTAGGCCCAAAGTAACTTCCAGTCACCTGCCCTCACTATAGGAGGTGGGATCATTGCAGTACAGCACCAAAGAAACCAGATATGAAAAAGTACTTGAACTATAAATGTGTAGGATTGTTCAGCAAGAAAAGGATGGCCAAAAGAGCTTGTAACGAATGATGAAATCACTTCAGGTACAAGTTTATTAAGAGCATCTTGCATTTGTTAGCTAGGGCCTCCTTATGGCTGGAAAGATTTGGTGAAATCCGTACAAAGTTGGAGTGAGTTCATGATCTATTTTTTATTCTAAAAAACTTAGATTTTATATTACAAGTGATGATCAAGCTTAATATTTTAAGGCAAAGGAAGTTATTTGAATAGGTAAGCACTTCTAAAAGTTGGATAAGAAGTGGAAGCAGCGGCAATAGCACTTCTTGGGAAAAATGACCATGGAGGAAAACAGAGATGAGGAGACAAATACATCCCAGAAGAATCTTGGAGACAAAGTGAGCAAGGCATAGTGACTAAGTTAATGTGAAGATGATTATATTTTCCATTTTGACCAACTAATATTTTTTAGTCACAGTTGAGAACGTGGTAAAGAAAAGAGTGTTAGGCATAAGTAAGATACAGTAACTCTTGTTCAGATGATATAAAAATGATGCATTTGCATAAGAACCAATTGAACTATGATATATTATCTACAAGTTTAGAAAATATGACTGGGAGTATCATGATAATCTTCTTAAGCAAGAATGATGTCAGCATAATTCATTTTTTTTTTAAAGTAGAATTGTAGCATCTTTATGGCTTATTCTAGCAAGACTTCTAATCTCAAACTAATTGTTCTGTCTATCATACTGCTAGTAGGGTTAGGGGCAGTGTGGCCACTGGAAGCAGACATGCACATACTGACTCTAGAACAGCACAATGTTACTCCACCTCCACACAATATCTCATGGATCTCTTGCTCCAGTCTATGCTTTGACCCTGACATCAGGTGACAGGGAATGCCTATCATATTTTAAATCCCTCTCCTGAGTGGTCCTTTGTCTGCAAACAAATGTATACATGCTATCTTCTTTTGTATATTGCTTTACATAGGATGCATTTTCTTGGATATTGCAAGAAATGAAACCATAAGTTGTATCAGCAATGAAGGACTGCAAATTAAGAAAAAAGAACCTTCTCAGGGTTGGTTTAATTCAATGTTTAAACAGTGATATTAGAGAACAATTTACTTTCCATTCTTCATTCAGCTTTCTAAACCTAGACTGCCTTCCTCTGACATCAGCTTCCACACCTCTTTGCTTTATCCTATGCAAACAAAATTTGAGTTTGTTCTCCTATAGAGCTGTAAAAAAGTGTCATGGTATTTTAAACTTGAGTCTTTTATACTCTCTCAAAGCCTCTGTGATGATATGTTACCCAGCTTTCTATAACTATCACAAAATACCAGAAATAATGGACATCTAATCATAAAAAGTTTATTTTGGCTTAATGTTTAGGAGGTTCCAGTCTATGATTGATTAGTCCCATTGCATTGGGGGCTGCAGCAGAGCAGCATGTCATGATGGAAACACAGGCTGAGCAAATCCTCTCACCTCATGGCCAAGAAGAAAGAGAAGAAGAGGAAGAGGGTCTCACCAAAGTTCTCTTTCAGGGCGTGCCTCCAATGACCTAAGGGCCTCCCTTCCAGAAATGAGAGCTCTGCTCTGAAATGAAGATACCTTCAGAAGATTCTCACATGCTGATAATGATGACTTTCAAGTTATTTGAATAAAACAATTGAGACTGCTCTTTAGTCTTTGCTAAATTATGCATTAGTAGAAATTGTAATTCATTTCCTCTTCTGACATAATTTAGGTAAATAATATAATTCTTTTCCCCATCCAGAGAGATATGGATCTCTTTTATATTTTTTTTTCAGACAACAAGGAGGTTTTGTTCTCTTTAAACTTTCATTAAACGTTTTCTTTATGTTAATTGGACAGAACAAGGCACATGTTGACTATTAAAACAATACATTATTGAAGAATGGAATCTTCTGATTAATAGTAGTCCTGATCTGCATCCTACCTTGAGGCAGGAGTAAAACTAGTTTCTGAGAACAACATGAGTGGTGTCAGGGCAAGAGACCTGACCAAATATTAGGGTGTTGATGTACGCAAGGAATTTAGGAGTTAAGAAAATCAAATAATAGGCAAATCTAACTTCATAAATCCAAAACAAAATTCAGCATATTCTCCCACACCTAGTCTTTCTCTACTCAGTTACAATACAATCTACTTATTTGCCAATTGCCAAACAGAAAAAACAAAAAGCAACAAAGAAACACCTGCTTATCTTTGGATTAATGTTCTCATACAGTTGTAAGCTCTAGAGTCACATGGCACTAGCTTCCTTCTATTAAGAAATCCACTTTCAATCACCTTTTGTCACTGGTCAAGTCTTACTTGGTCAGTGACACACCTGAGTAAAGTGCCTCTACATGTGCTGCTAAATTGTCCATTTCCTAGAGGGAAGCAGATCCGGCTCCCACAGCTCAGCCATAACCATTAGGATCAAGATTTCAAAACCATGTCTGGAAGAATACTTGAGATACATGTTGTAGGTTTGCTTATTAATTCTTCATCATTATACCTGCAATCAATAAAAATGGCTTTATCTTATGACTAGCTTTTCATTCAAATGAAATATTGTCACTATGTAAAATTCTCAGTGACAGATATTTTGAAATAATCAATATTTCTACAAGTATTTAAATTTATTATTTGCAAACATCATATATGGTGAAATAACAGTTTAGCAATTGCCCAATTTTAAAGACACTAAGAAATGTCTATAGTGGTAATAGCTTTAATAAAACAAACCAACCTACCAACAAATAAACAAGAAAACAACTGCATTTCTCAACAATAACAGTAGTTTATTGTTAGATATCTCATATTGTATTGTTATTAAGGTAAATAACAAAAGTTCATTGATTCTAAATTAGTAAATTTATAAATTTCCACCAGCCATTATTATTTATAAGAATTGTTTATACATTTGCATTTTACTGGCCATGTGCTTATTTATCACTGTTCTTGACATAAGGAAACTGGAAGATGAGTCTAGCTTTCTTAGTACCAGCTCTGTGATTTGCAGCAATTTAGTAAGTTTTTGGGGACTTTAATATCTTCATTGATAGAGCCTTTGTTTCCAGCATTGTTTTGAAATATTCAAAACATTTCAGATATGTTTACAACAAGGTAAGCGCTGAAATCATTAGAAAAATGTCTTATTATATTAAAATTATATTTTTATAATTTATGTCAATTTTCTTACCCCTCAATTTTTCCTCTTCTTTCTGAGCTTTTTATCCATGATTTTTATCCATGAACACATTTTTGTTAGACTGTAATTGATGGGTATGTTGTTCTTATTAAAAGCCAAGCATGTATGAATAGATGTAGAAATACAAGCAGTCCAAGGTACTTCATTACTTTACTGGATTTAGGACATCTTTTCAAGATAGCTTCATCATATTAATTTCTAGCAACATTCCTTTTTCACTTGTATTGTTTTTGCTGTATTTCTGTTAGTACCCCACAAGTGTATTTCAATTTTTTGAAGTAGGAAAAACCAAAAGAATCTACTGTTTATGACTTGACCAATATTTTAAGCCCTTCAAAATATTTTTCATTTTAAAAATTGCATTGTCCTTGCATCGTGAAATCAGTGGTCTGAAGTTATACATGGAAAAGCCATTCAAGAAAAGTTTAATAATTTATTAAAACAAAAGTAACCATATATCCAATAGCATGATCAAAACTTTTAAGAAACTCATTAAACATTGTACTTGCATTCTGTAAACAACCTAAATGTAATAAGGGTTTTGATGATTTGGATCAAAAATATCTTCTAACATGCTCATGTTTCAGAAGTGGGGGTTTTTGGAGGTGTGTATCAATTAGCGCTCACTAGAGAAACATTTAAATATGCTAAAGATGATAGATTATAGATAGATAGATAGGGATTTACATGGTAAGTTTACAATGGATGCCTGCAAATTCAGGTGTGGAAAAACACAAAAGGGCCACCTGCTCACTGGAGGTCAAAAGGATCCAATGAGAAGCTGAAGGCCTCGAGCTCACTATAGAGTTCCCTGTGAGTCTGTAACAGGAAGCTGAAGGGTCTGTTATGGAAGGGTTGCAGGGTCTATGCTACAAGGCTGAAGAGTCTGAGCTGAAAGCCTGAAGATGGAACTCCAAGATAAAGGCAAAGACTGTAGCTCTTCCAAAGAAATAGAAGCCAGATTTCCTTCTTTCCCTTTTCATTCCATTTAGGCTTCAGGCCTATTGATTGGTGCCACTGACACCCAGGGTGGGTTTTCAGTCTTTAGTGAATCCATTCAGTCACACTCAAAACCATGCTAAACAATCAATTGGGCATTACTTACTCAATTTGACACAACAGTTAACCATTACAAGAAGACTGGCTCGTTTAACATGAATTGTGTCTCTGTAGACCTTGTCTCATAATGCAGTCACATATTGGGTTAGGGCTTGAAAATATGAAGTCTCAGGGGACAAAATTTGGCCCATAGAAAATAGTAATAGACATGTACTTTGTATAGTTTGAGGTGATTTGGAATAAAATGTTACCAATAATCTTATATGGATCTTTTGAGATTAAGGATGGTGGACTAATTACTCTAGGAGAAGAAATTTCAAGGTAGTCTAATGTGGAGGCAGTGGTATGGCTACTGTTGGGGGCTTTTAGCCAGATTTATGTTGAAAATCAAGAGCAAAGAGCCCAGTAGAATGATATTAAAATGTGTTGAGTTTGGCCATTAAATGAAGCTCCAGTAAAGCTGTGAACTGAAAGCATAGAGCAGAGGGGATTTTGATTACTGAGAAAGAACAGGAGAAAAGATGGCCTGAAGGCATCACAAGAGGCAGCAGGACTCTACTATTTACAGCTTGAAAATTGCAAACGTGAATGATTTTGTTTTGAGAAGACAACCCAAGAACACCATGATTCAGAATGGCACCAGCCTATGGAAGTTGTTCCTCAGAATTTGATTAATAGGCATTGGAACCCTGCAGCCAAGAGAGAAGGAAGTTGGGCTATTGGTCCAGGTGACAGGTGACGTTGGTGTCATCCATGTGGTGCTGGCTTTAGGCAATTGCAGAATGCAAGAGTTTTGGGATCAGGAAGGCTTCCACCCAGATTTCAGGAGAAGGCCTGGGAGGTCAGGTAGTGTGCCCTTAGAGGATAGTGTGTGAAGCTGTGAGTGTTCAGCCGAAGGTGCAATGGAGACTCCAGAAGATTGGAGAAGCCAGGAACATGAATTGTCTGAGGAAAGCTGCAAAGAGTGACCAAAGGCAGCCAAAGAAAGAAGCTATGGGAGCTACTACCACATGCAGTGGCACAGGGGTGAAGCCATATAAGCCCTTTGGAGTCTACAACTTGCCATGGATTTCTGGGGATGCTGGAAGTGGAATTGAAGGATTTAATAATTACCCTGATGGATTTTAGACTTACTTTGGTCCCATTCCTTTTGATCCTCCTATTTGTACCATTTGGAATGATAATGTTTATCTTGTGTCATTGTATGTTGGAAGTGTTTAACTTTTTTTTCATTTGTAAAGGGGCTTAAAGCTATAAGTTTGCCTTAACTCTCAGAGGAGACTTTGACTTGGACTTTTCAGCAATGATGAAACTGTTAGGACTTTGTCAACTCTTGGAGATGGACTAAATGCTTTTTTCCATAAAGGGATGTGCATGAGCCTTTAGGGGGTCATGGACAGAATGTTCTGACTTGTGTTTAGTTGTCCCCCCAAAGTCTTACGAGGTCACAGGTGGGGATTTTTCAGAGGTAGCAGGATTTAGAATGTGTGATTCTGGAGTTGATTCATGGTGCAGTGCTAGGCTCAGGGGCACTAGGATTAAAGGTGTGAGTGCTACCTGACCTAAGATAACAGGGACAAAAAGACTCTGTTTAGGCCCTTTGTTACTTTTGCTTTTTTCTGCCTGCAATAAACTATTCCTTCTCTGTTACACCTCTCTGCTATATGCCACTCTGCCTTGGAGCCAGCCAACTATGGACTGAAACCTCTACAAACTGTGAGCTACATAAATCTTTCTCCCTTTAACTCTGGGTGTCAGGTATTTTGTCTCAGCAACAAGAGAAAAGTCCCTAAGACAGATTCCTAGCCTGGGGATTCATATAGTAAATGTACATAGAGTTCTATAAGAAACATCAAATTTTCATTTGTTGTCATTACATAAACTATTTCACATTCCAAGTGGCAATATAGTTAAACTTACCCTTTAAAAAGCTCATTATGTTTCAAAAACAAGAGTAAGAAAGCAAATAATGATGAGTTGTACATAGACAAAAAGAAAATACCTCGGCAAAATTCTCTGTTTGATTTTTTGGAGACAACAATATCTATAAGTAGCCACTGTTTTGTTGAAATAAAATATGTTCAATCTATTGTTTTAAAATGGAATAAACACTACAAAATATAAGATTTTCTGAAATCTTTGTGTAAATATCCTGAATGTGTAACTAAACTGTAATTAATGGACAAAAACTTTTACAACTTATGTATATCTATGCAATATTTTAAATAAAATTAAATATTAAAGTAAACCTGAACATCATATTTTAAATCTAAGAATTAATCATTTAAGAAATATTTCATCGAAATATCACTTGCTTATTGCATTGAATTGTAATAATCTTATTTTTGTCAGCCCCAAGAATTATTGGCTTGCATCTATCTATTCATACTCCTCATAATTAAGAAGCAGCTGTTTTCAGCCTTTTCTGACAGCAGCTGTCAACTACAGATGGCATATTTATGATCAAGAAAATGACACATTGTTTAACACCAGTGACAGAATACCAGAGTGAGAAGTGTTATAGAGATTCAATATCTGTGGTTTTACATTTGAACCCTATGATTGGTTATTTCTAGCAGATATGATGGTGGGGGTACTATCTTAGTCCATTCTGGTAGCTGTTCCCAAAATACTATAGACTGTATGGTTTATAAATAATAGAAAATTATTTCTCACAGTTCTGAGGGACGATACATCCAAGAATAGGGCAGCAGCATGTTCAGATTCGAAGGAGGTCTACATCTAGTCACCTCCCATTGCAGAAGGTGCAGCAGGTCTCCCTGGGGGTCTCCTTCATAAGATATTGATCTCATTCATGAGTGCTCCACCCTCAGGACCTGAAAAACCTCTCCAAAAATCACAAATGCTTATACCATCAAAAGGGTGATTGTTATTTCAATCTGTGGATTTAGGAGGGAAGAAACATTCAGTCCATCGAGTGAAGGTGCTTTGGTTTAAATCTTGATGTTTCCCTAAAGCCCTTTGTGGTCAGGGGTGTGGATTTTGGAAGGTGATTGATCATGGAGTATTGTACTTATCTAGGGATTCATCTACTGGTGAGTTTAGTGGCTGAATGTCCTGTTAGATGTCAGGTAGAAAGAGGTAGATCACTAGGAATATGACCTGGAAGGGTGCATGTTGCTCCTTGTGCCTCCTCTATCTTTATCTTTCTGCTTCCTGGCTCCTGTGATAAAAGCAGCTTTCTTCAGCCTGATCTTTTCACCATGCAGTTTCTATGTTGGAGCTAGCATACCATGGACTGAACCTTCTGAAACTGTGAATGAAAATAAACTCTTCCTTTTAGTCATGGGTAGTGGGAAGCATGTCTCAGTAACAAGAAAAGTGACAAAGAGAGAAAGTTTTATTCTTCTACAAATGAAATCATGAATACATCAGTAGGCATATATGCAGCTATATCCCATGTTTTCTCAATATCAAGATCAAACTCTAATAACCTAGTGATTTATTTTGTGAGATATTAATGAATAAATATATGAAGTTCTTAAGTACAGTATATGTTTGCTTTTACATAATGAAACTATTCTACATTAGATAATATAAAATGAAGATTTGTATACTACTAACTCCAGCATAACTTTTGAGTTAAGTAGGTAGAAGGTTACTAGTATTGTCATTTACAAAGACTTTTTTGTTTGTTCTTTGCTTTTATGAACTATAAAGTACACAAATAGAAGAGAGTGGGAACAATAGATATATGAGGTGATTTGGACAACTGTAAAAGCATAAATTGAGTATTTAATTTCAGATCTGTAAAGTTAAATAATACTGAGTTTAAAATCCAGGAAATACTAAAATAATGATATGTAAATGCTACTCTCCCTCAAGTTATATAATAGTATTTTTCCCCAAAGAAACTTTAATGGTTTATTGAACATGAAAACAGAGAAGAAGAAAATAAAGTAGAAAACATTCAACTAAAAGATGTAATGGAATATATAATACTTAATAAATCTGTTGAAGTTAAATTCCTGATTATAATTAATAATTATAATTTAAAATTATAATTAGTAAATTAATAATTCTGGCAATAAAGCAAATTGAAAACAATCTTTTAAAAAACAGAACACAATTTTCAAAAACAGATTATGCTCAATAAATTTTGCTTACCTTAAAAATGGAAACAACTATGAGAGAATTTATTCAAGTGTTTTTTTATTAGCTACATATACAATAAAATACCTATAGAAAAATAGTAGTAAAGACATTGTTACAGGGAGAATACTAAAATGTATGGAATATTAAATCAAAAGAGAAAAACTCATTAAAACTTTACATTTTGTTCATTTTACTTTTATTATTTGTTTTTATTTCTGTATTTTTTCACAAATCAGAGTCAGTCTTAGAGTATAACATTGTGAATCAGAGTATTCTTAGAGTATAATATTGTGATGGGAAAGCCTACAGTAAAACAAAATATTTTCTTCATTTAACCATTTCATCAGAGTAACTTTTAAAATCAGTATTAAAGATCTCATGTTTCCTCTGACATTGGACTTGTTTTTAAAGCCTTTATTTGAATTATAACTCATATTTACACAAAAGTTATAGTTCACCTTTGAGAATTTCCATATACTTTATACTTAAAACCTTTTTGAACTTTATATAACACATTTTTGTTATTCTACATATCATCTGCAATTTAATTATCTTTCTATTTTTTCTAAACCATCTGACAATAAGTTACAGACTGCTTTCCCTTTACCTTAAATACTATGTTTCACGAAGCAATAGCTTTTTCTATAAATAATATAATTATCAATACCTGAAAAGCAGCATTACTATAATCCTATCCATCAATGGGCAAACTTTACAGAAAACATTTCAGTTGACAAAAGAAAAAATGTGTTCCATGTCTAATTTATTTTTCATATTTTTATTTATAACAATTTATTTTTTCTTCTATTTTGGGGCATCCAAAACAATTTTTATGAAGTTATTTTATGAGCTGGAAAATTACTTGGAATAGTACATTTATATGTTGCCCCTCACAGTGTACCTATGACCAGCAAAGATTCAGCCTGTAAACAAACTTCCATTATTCCACATGTCTTTTGTCCCCAAGCGACAGTACTGTTCTATCTTTAGTATCACTAGCCCCATGTACAAGATTTGAGAGCTTTTTCTTACCCAGGCCCGAAACACATAGATACCAATAGATAAAAAATACAGGGCAATGTGTCATCTTTTTATCTGATTGAGTCTACACTGGAGATTATAAATTTAAGTTTATTTGTCATTGATCTTGATAATAAATGCCCTACAATTAAGAAGTCTCGTAGCAGCCAAAGTGGGACAACTTTTTGTATGAAGTAGAAACAATAATGTATTTGTGAGATACAGTTAATGGGTCACAAGTCATCACATGTTAAGAAGAATTTGTATGCATTCACAAAGTTTTAGTGTACTCTTTAAGACAATTTGGAAAATTGTTCTATGCTTTGATTATGATATTTCAGCTTAACAATCATCCTTCAGGGCTGGGGATTTAGCTCAGTGGTTCTGCCATCTGCTCCTCAAGGGCAAGGACCCAAGCTTGATCACTGATACCAAAAAAACCCAAAAAAACCCCAAAGAATCATCCTTCAGAAATCTTGTGCAAATGTATAGATGGATAAATATATGGATGGATGGATAGGTAGGAAGAAAGACAACAGAAAGAAAAAAAATGAAATAAAAACAAGAAAAAAAGTGAAAGAAATATTTATGAGTACTGTTTTTGGGTATAAATTTAACTGTATTTCCAAAGTAGGGAATAGGCAAACTAAATAATTAGATAAAAATCTCCATTTAATTATTATTTTGTGGTGATTATAATGAAAATATATATGGCATTTTAAAAGATTATCATATAGCATTAAATTGAAATTAAAATAGACTGAAGCACAAAATTACCTGTGCTTTTGTACCACATTATCTTATTCTACACATAATTATACACAAATATATAGACATACATGTACAGATATATGCATGTGCATGCATTTATGTAACTGTACAAGTTTGAACATATTTAAGTGTATAAATGTCTATTCATCTAGACAGTGTAAGAAAGAAAAATCTTTTGAGCAAGGAATTATTTAAAATTTTTAGTGTTTCTTATCTGTATTTTATTTGTTTTATAATGTATCTATGTTTATGTTTGTGTCACGTAGAGTAATAGTTTTACAAGAAAAATATTCCTGTGTAATGAAATAAATATAAACTAATGTTTCCTTAAGTTTGAAACTGTTAGAGATTGGAAATTTAGTATACTATTGATTTCCCAAAGATTCAATCAATGTTCACAGTTCATATTGTGGGGCAGAGCTGTGATTGATCTGATGTGTCTCAACTTCTAAGTTACTTCTCAAAGTCTATGCACTTCAGGGATTATGACAATCTAGTCTCACCTTTGGGGTTTCATATATGCTATTGTTTTTTTCCTATGAAAAACTATTTTAGCACCTCACAAAACTGTTTCACTAATTGTTTTTCTTTCAGATTATATGTCATATCTCCAAAAACCACATTGCTGATTTCCTTATCTTAATCAGATTTCATAGAAATGATTCTATTTCATCAATATATACCTTTCAGAGAGTGATTAATTTGAAAATTAGCTTGTGCTCCCAGTAGCTATATACTCAGTGAGGGTATGGATATATCTGATTTTTACTTCACTATAAGTCCTACACCAAATATTATCTTGGATACTGTATCAATAAATATACATTTCTTGAGACTAAAAATGAATAAAATAATTTTGTTAACTTCATTGAACCTGCCTTCAGTACTGATATATGCCATTAGAAAACATTTGATTTGTGTATATATGTTCATGTTGATTATTTAGCTAAAATACAAATTTTTCTATTGTGGATAGGTTTCTAAAAAAAAAGTATATACCTGAAATATGTAAGGCTAGTTTTATTTACCATAGTCTATTTTCCCTTGACTAAAGATAATTTTCAAAAACAAAGTTCAAATGTGTGGGTGTATGCAGTATTGACTGAGGACATGAATCATACTGCATGTCTGCTTATGTGACCATTTTGAGAGACTGGGAACTAATGCATATAACCCATTATGGAATGTTTTTATTATTTCATACTTTTATACATTTAGGCTTGACTGTAATGCACAGACTATTAAGACATCTATTTTGTTGTCTTGGAAAACAAATGATCTTACCTAGCACATTATTTTAATTCATGGCTTATGTGTTGGTTGAGAGTTGTTTACAAATTTGCAATATTCTTTCAGTTCTTCCAAATTAAAAAAAATCATTTCTTAAGGCAATCTTTGAAATTGAGGGAAAAAAACTTACTCATAATTTCTAAAATCATCCAAATTGTTAAATACTGATTATCTTGGTTGGCTGTTATTATTGCTACTTCTCACAATTTAATAATTCTGGTTTCTATAGCAAAAATATATTTAAAAAGAAAAACACTTAGCAAAAGGAAATTAACAGCCTCAGGTAATTTTAATTGAATGAAGCCGCAAATATATTACTTTAAATTTCCCACAAAGAGCATAAATTTTGTCTTATCAAATTATTTTCAAATCAACTAAGTTTTATTGTTACTATATTATTATATTTATATTAATGTATCAATACATTTTTATTATTTAACATATTCTGTAAAGGTCAGTATTAAAATTTCCATTGAATAATGTGACTAGTTTCATTACTAGAAAACAAAAGCCAGTTCAATAAGCAGTCATGCCCCACAACTGAAAACAATAAAGTTATCTACATATTTTTAATTTGGATAATAAATGTTAGCCAACTCCTCACAATTCAATTTGACTGAATTCCAAAGCAAGGAATTTTATAAATTGATATACTAGACTTAATTAACACATTTTAAAACTTTATATTTAATTTAAAAAGAAATAGTCTGCTCTTTTAATACACAATGATGTAATACATAGATAAGTACAACATATTTAAGAAAGATGTGCAAACCAACACCACAGTTAGGAAAAGAAAAGAAATAACAAAGATCAGGGCAGATATAAATGAAATAGAGACTGTAAAAACAGAAAAATCTAGGAGAAAGAAAGATTGTTAAAAAGTAGATAAATGACATTGGTTATATGTGCTGTATATCATCTTTAATAATAAGTGGAATTGACCTACAGTGAGCTTCATTTATTTTTTAAAATCTAAGAATTATATTGTTTGTAATATAACCAGTGAAACCAGTCATAACAGTGAAAGTTTTAAAAATAAATATTCCTCATAAAAGTTATAATTTTTACAGAAATGGTGCTTCCAGTGTAGAGGAATGTTAAAAAAAATTGTCAAACATCACTCCAAGTGCAGACACTATTAACAACAAATCCTTAGTATCATCATTTTTTATGTAGGTTGTTACTTAATAATGATAGCATGAATTTTATGTTCATAGCTTGAAATGAAATTGATAATCCAATAAAAATTTTCTGGTAAGATTACATGAAAAATATTCCAAGTGTGATACATGGATTTAAAATAGGAAAGGATAAGATAAGATAAATCCTACAAATTTTAAATAATAAAATTTAATAAAAATTTTTAAGCAGACATGTAGTTGTAGAATTGTTTTTATATGTTGGTAAAAATTGACTCATCAAAGCTTGAAAACATACATAAGAACAAATGTGCAACTGATTGCATCTGTGTTCTCACATATGCTATGACTTAATTTTTGAGTAATTTTTTGTATTTTTAAAATATTTGTGAATTCAAATGGTCCTCCAGCAATTGGACATTCATTGAGCCAACAACATATGAACCTAATGCTTACAAGTTGTACAAAAATTAACTCAAACTTGAATATATAGTGTAAAACTGTATAATGTTTAGGAGGTGGTATAGGAGACAATCTTCGGAACCTAGTGGTTAGTGAAGAATTCTTAAATATAGCATGAGATTCACCTGGCATAACAGTAAAAAATGATAAAAGTGGACTCCATAAAGTATTAAAAACCTTTGCTTTGAAAACTAGTCTGTTAACACAATAAAAACCCAGGATAGATATTGAAGGAAAACATTTACAAACCACATATCTGCCAAAGAACACCCATCTAAAATACATGAAGAACACTCCCAGGTTGGAAGCCTAGTCTGGGCTAGAGAGCTTTCCTAACAGAGATTGCCTAGCAGAGATTGCCTAACATGTGCAAGGTCCTTGGTTTAATTTCAGCATCAAAAATAATCCTCCACAAAGGAACAAAATTTCTGTCAACATTAAGAAAACAATCCAATTACAATCCAATTACAAATTAGGCAATTGTCATGTCTTAGTCAACCTCCTTGTTGCTGAGCCAAAATAACTGACTTTGCAAGATAAAGAAGAAGAGGTTTATTTTGCCTCACAGTTTTGGAATTTTCAGCCAATGTTTGACAAGTTTAAAAACAAAGAGCATGATGGAAGGGCCTAAGTAGAGGAAAGCTGCTCATGTCACGGTGGCCAGAAAAGAGAAATGCAAAGGAGCCTGGAAGGAAGATATACCTTACCAGATCACACACATAGTTACCCACCTCCCCTGACTACACTACATCTCCTAACAAGCCAGTTATATTGCCTTGATGATTCAGTCACCTTCTTTAAGCCCTAACAACGTGTGCAGGACACTTTTGAGGGCTCCCAAATGACTCATGAACATCTCTATGCAAAACACTTCTAGTCCATCTCTGAGAGTTGTCAAACTCGAAACAATTTCTGCATGGCCATAAACTCCAAGTCCGAATCCTCTTCTGAGACACGAGGCAAACTCTTAGTTGTGATCCCATGTACAAATCAAAGTTAAACACTGCCAATATCCAGTGATCCAGGGTAACATTTCCGTCCCAAAAGGAAGGAATAGGGGGAATAGAAAACAATGAGACTAAAGAAAGACTGAAATGCAGCAGGGCAAGTATTATGTCCTGTAGCTTTATTTTTAACAAGTTCTGGCAAGCTGTAAGCAGGCCCACCTCAACAGGTAGGTGCAGCTGTCCTGGCCTCTCTCTTGGGGTGGCTTTGCAAAGTGCCTACTGCTGTCTTTGACGGATGTTACACGTCCTGGAGCTCCTACTTCTTAGAGTCTCCACTTTCAGCTACACAGTCACAGCTTTCCACTGTGCTCTCCAGGGAACACTGCCTCACATTTCAGGCCTCCTACTAAAGTTTGGGCAGAAGCTTCTCCGACCCCACAAGTTATGCATTCTTCAAGCCTGCAAAACTAGTACCATATGGATATTCCCAAGGTCTACTCCCAGCTCAAGCACTAGCTTGGATCCTTGAGCCGTAGTTTCAGTAGGCTCTAAGTGCTTGAGTGCCTGAGGAAAGGAACTCTGGCAAACCAGCTCACTTGTCCATCTTTCTCCAGCAGGGTTCTCTGGGGGTTCGTTTCTCAAAGCCTTTTACTTTTGAATCTGTAGCCTGCACATTTTGGATCTTGCCAATTTCTGCGATTCTCTTAAAGCATCTTTCCTATTGTCTAAGTACAAAGTATTTGCCTTTTTTAATGCTAATCTTCTCATCAGCCAAGTTCTTTTCTGCTCCAACTTTATAGGTTCTTCCTTTCCGGTGAAAATGAAAACATTTAAAATGATTCAGCTGTGCTGTGCACTCTTGGTTCCCAAAGTGCAGCTGGCTAAAAGCTTCAAATAATACCCATACCAGAGCCTGAACACTGGGTTGCCTTAAAACTTCCTCTTGAAGATTAATTAGCTTTCCATCATTAATCGCACTCTCCTGAAAATTATCAGAAGAAGAACAAAATTAAGACAAATTTTGTGCCAGAGCATAACACACATGGTCTTTATTCCAAATCTCAATGGAGTCCGTATTCCCAACTAAAATTTACTGAGCCTGGTCTTTACCATCTGCAGTTTTATCAGCATTCTGGTCTTCTGAGGTCTGACCAGAATCTTCCTTCAAGCTGGGTTTAGAGCATTCTAGGGCTCCTCTAATTGGCATTGCCAAATCTTTCAAAACTCCTCCAACAGAACAGTTCTAAAGGCTTCTGAACCACATGACAGGTATTATTTCATTTATATAAATACATTTGTATATGATATTCATGCTTCTATGTATGTAGCATTGTTAAAATAACAAAACTATAGAGGTAGAGGACAAAACACTAGTTGCCAATGGTTAGAGATTTTGAGTGGAGAAAAGTATTCTGTGTGACTATAAATGGAAATAAGTGACAGGAAAGACATCTTGTGGTGGTGGAATAGTTCTGTCATGACTGCATTGATAGTCATACATTCACACATGTGCTAAAATCACATACAACTAGAAATGTCTATAGTATAAATTTCAAATTCTTGGGCTGATATAATTAGGGATGATGTATCCATATTAGGAAGTTGGGTAAATGGTTGAAGAGGCCTTTCTACTTTGTCACTTCCTGCAAGCAAATATTTCAAAACTTAAAAATTGAAAAATACAAAGGCAAGTATATAAAGTTTAAGGTATGATATTTTAGTTTTCTCTGAAATCATTTCAGTTCATATTGTTCAAGTTTCTTTAGCATCTTAACTAATTCTGACTGAAGTTTGTGTTTCTCATTGGCATTTGATTTTTTGGCATTTTGGGGCCTATTATAAAACCCCAAATTGAACTTTTTCTGAATTGTTGATTTTAAGTTATGACATTTGTGTCACTGTGAATCCTGAGGGAAGGATATGTTTGATTGTAATCCTTTCTTCAGGGCCGTTCTTAGATGACCTTTCAAGCCACTCAGATTTTGCAATCCCTTTATATCTGTACCACTTACTGCCTTTCCACCCAAGACCAAGTCTGTTCCTCTACACCTGTGACTAGGAGATCTACTGATCTTGGACGAGCCTGAGCCAAGATTGCTAAATGCCCTGCATTTACCATTGCTGGTCTTCACTTAATTCAACATAACAAGGTCACAAGGCAAAAATTACAATACACAAAATGTGCCAGTTGACTAGAGAACTATCTGCTCTCTCTTTTCTTCCAATTATCACACAAAATGTATGCCTTGTTGTTTGAGATTCTTTCCTTCTGGGATTTTTACAGTTTTGTGAATATGCCTCATCATCTTGAAATAATGCCACCCACGTTTATCATAGTGACTCCCACCTCACTTTATATTGATTTCTAAGAAGTAACAATTCAATAACATCATATTCCTTTCTAAGCTTTCTCTGTGCTACAAATTCTTCTTTTGTAGCAGCGTTTTGATTAAAGTGTAGGAGGGGATGCTTTTATTCTAATTTACACTTTAAATTTTCAAGTACCTTAAAAATGAGATGACTCTTAAAGTATTCATATTGTGCTTTTCAGTTCCCAACATGTAGAATTTATAATCTGGCCCTTTCTATAATTAACTACTGTATAACTTTTGAAGTCAAAGGTTAAAATACCTTATTAAAAAGGCATTCAGATTACTAGTCTCATTTTGTTGATGTCAATTTGAAATTTGGCAAGAATCAGGTAAATAAAGAATGTATTTCTAACAAAGAAAGAACTTCAAAAACTGTTCTTTGGGAGTTTTACTTTTGGTTATATGAATCCATATAGTTTCATAATTCTATTTCTAGCCTGACATAATTGAAAAGTCATATGTGACATTTTCAATACAGATTGATTTTGCTCTTTTTTTCTTAAAGCGGTTATGTGATATATTAAACAACTTTAAAATGCAGAATACAGTGCTATGCAAGCTAAGTTAGGTTGGGTGTTCATGCTTGTAAGGACAAAACACAGAATTAAATCAGTCTTGCAGAGAAAGTCCCTGAATAGAATACAGTGTGATCTGCTTCAGGTAGTAAATATGTTTCATCCATGTGCTGATTCCTCAGGAAACACAAAGCACTAATTTGATCAAGGTTTCTTGAAAAAAGCACATTGATATGTTTTGGACAAACTTTAATATGGAAAAACTTTCTCATCCTTCTCACTCCTCATGCAGAGGGAAGAAACATGGGTAATAAAAGAAAGGAGTGGACTTAAATATTCTCAACTTTCTTACAATCCCTAGGTTGTCACAAAATTATCAGGTGAAAATTTTAATGGAAATTTTATAAAAATGTGGTTTAAAGAACTATCATCTTATTTCACAAGACCTTAAAATACTTGATGTAACTTCTGCACACACTATATTTTCCAAAATTCACTTACATATATTTTCATGTGCTTCAAAAATTCTCACATTTTTTCTGAAAAATCAAATCATTTTATATAAATCCAAGCAGAATGCAACTCCTGGAATGTCATCTTGCTGTAACTAAAGGACAGAATCATAAAATATCCCTCACTGGCATGCAAGAGAACACATAAAGTATCTAACAGCCTGCCTTTCATGAAACTAAGAAATGATCAACTCTATATTTAGAGGGTTGTAATTTTCAGTCCAGAGTGAATTGTTGGATATATTTATTCTTTTCTAAAACTGTTCCTCAGGTTTCTATGACAGCAAATATGCTATAGTCACTGAGCAAAGGCCCTACTGAGCCAGCACCAACCCCTGAGGAGAAATTCTGATGTTAAAGTCAGTTAAGTCAACCAATTTAAAATAAATTGATTTGCTCTAAAACATTTTATGGGTTATAATGTACAATGTTTACCTTAGTCAGACAGTAAGTCTTTACAAGTTTTATGAAAATGTCTAGCTTGGAAGAAAGTCTGTGTACACAAAAGGAATCTGTTATGTATTTATTAACTCATATTTAAGACCCTTGCACTAGATTGTATGATATTATGCATTCGTCAATTAATTTGCTTCCATCTAAGGTAAGATCTACTTGACAATTCCCAGTCCAGAGGTGGTCAACTGGATGATTTTAGTAAATAGTCTATACTTGTGCATATTTCAATCAGCACTTTGCTCTTTGCTAAACTATTAACCAAATGTCAGAAATGGATCTTCATCAGTAGCATCAATGACTTATTCATATTCATGAGAAGTATTAGGAACGTTCTTTCATTGCTTAGGTGAATGTTAGGAATTCAAAGGATATGAATTGTTGAAACACACTTGTACTTCTACATGAACATGAAGAAAATCCAGTATGGGTAATATATATTTGTCTAAACCTGCAAAAATGTACAGCACAAGGAGTGAATTCTAATGTATAGTGTATGCAAACTTTATGTTTTAAATGTACCAATACACTTAATGAATTAATTTTTTTTTAATTTTAAAAAGTAACTCTAAATAATGAGGAATCCCAAGACAGAATGTCACAAAGGAATCTGAGTTTATTTCAATTCACAAAAGAATCTGAATTTATTACAATTGTGTGAAATAATATCAGCAGTAATGGGGGACAAAATACTCACAAGTAACTTTGAAAGTGAATGCAGTCTATAAATCTATAGGCAAAACGAACTAAGCAATGCATTGTAGTTGATACATTCATTTCTTAATGGACTAAATATTCTACTATTATTACTTCTACTACTTTTAATGCTATTCCACATATTTACTTGACTGGAACAATTAAATGAATGAACAGGAGACAGTGGGAGGCAAGTTTCTTAATGTGGAAGTGGGAGGTATTACCAGGCAAGGGGAGGAGGCCAGAATCACTCGTGCAGCATAAGGTTAAGCACGGACTCATGTGCAGCTTAGTTAGCATAGATATGGGTGGGTGCATATCAGCATGGGTAAAAGAATGTGAAATACACACATTTCAAATACACAATATTTCTTTCCTCTGTCATCAAGGAGGACAAGATGCAAGGGCACATCCATATGTGAGTGCAGATCTTGGGTTCTAATATCATTCAGCAATAAAATAAACGAGGTTTCTTTGGAGAAATGGCTGATTCTAGACCTGATACAGTGAGTAGATGACCGAAGCCTGAAGCATACTGTAATACCACAGTGTGTGGAAGTAAACAAAAAAATGAATTATGTCAAAGAAACATATGAGCCAAGTGAAAGATCTCCAAAGGGGCCACAACTGGAACACTTGGAGCAACAAAATAAATATCAGAGTATTTGATCACAATATCAAGTATAAAATTGATATTTGCAAGTCCCAGATGCTATAAAGAAGTAATTGAATAAAAAAATAAGTAGGGTAGGAGAGACAATTTCTCCTTGCCAAAGAATTCCGATTTTCCCCTCCATTGCAGATGAAGGATATTATTTCCCTAAATTTGGCCTGTGCATAGTCACTACTCACAGAAAGAATAGTATGGAGTAGAAGAAATGAGAGCAAATTTGTAGTGGAGAAACACGACAAACACTATATTAAGCAGGTGATAAAGTTTACAAGTCACATTGATAGTGTGTGTACACTGGACATTATGCAATGGAAAAAGTACTTAATTTATTCCAAAACATAGAACTCCAGTCGAATCATGAGGAGAACTTTGAAAATATCTCAGTTGAAAGTCATTTTACAGAACACTTGACCAATAATCCTGAAATTTTTCAAACTGAACAAGAATGAGGAAAGTCTGGTGAAGAGTTCAATATCATGACAAACAGAACACGTAAATGCTTTCTCATAAAGGACATATGGAAAGTTCATTCACTTAGACATTCATACAGAAAACTGAATGAGGACATGAGCGGAGTATTATTTTTGTTTTTTTTGGCGCATCTTTATATTGGTGTGATAGTTGGATATGGTTCTGATCACTTAATGAGAATTTCATCATTGAATATTATTACATATTTTTAATATTCTCTTTGAGATCATAACCCAATTATTTATTAATTTATAGATATATGAAGAAATATTTGATAGAATCTTGGAGTGCCTAAAATTTTTTTTCACTATATTCTTTCTTGTTTTATTCTTTATTTTGTCTCTATAGGTGGACAGTGCATGAAGTTCACATTCACATTGGGAAGTAGGCACGCATACACAACGCAGTTTGTTTTTGCAAATCGTTCTCACCCACCTCCCGCCCTCCATTTTGAAATCACCCTTCCTCACGTACATTCCTGTTATTATTATTTTTAGCTCCTGTTTATGACAGGTTATGTCCACACTCACTGTGGATATTAGGTGTGTGTACAAGGCGTATCTTAACTCTTCACTCTGTCCCTTCCACCCACTCTTTCCCCTCCCTGACCTGGACCCTTTCCCATTTGCAAGAGATCTATCCTTTTATTCATTCTTTGAACATTTTATAAGTGTAATATGTAATATAAATATGTAGGCAAATTAGGACTGATATGGAGTATAATAAAGAACAAAATTTGTCGACACTATCTTAGCTTCAAACCATGTTTAAACCCTAGGATAACAACTAGTATTTGTCACCCAAAATAATGAATTTCAATGTAATGCAAACCGATCACGATAGAGCTTCTTCTGTATTTTAATAACTTCATGCAGAAACATGAAGAAGTTTTGTCTGAAATTTATCTCATTCCTGAAATTTTATTTTTAGACTAAGATATCCTTACCAGAAATATATCTTATTCGGTATTCTGTCTAAATACAGCAACCATGCTGTGAAAGAGGTTTCATAGAGATGTAATCAAGGATCTTGCAAGAAAATGACCCTTTAATGTCACGGAGATATTTTCATAGATGTGTTTCCTTTCTTCTTTTCATAAATCTTTATTGCAATGACTTGTTTTAGACAACTGCTTTGTAAGAAACATTGTAGTTATGCATATCTTAATTTATATCTAAATAATTAATAAATTTAACATTAAATGTAATTTGCAGAGTGGAGATTTAAATGGAAACATGACAACTTATCTATATGTTTTGGAAGATATAATGAATAAATTATACAATAAGTGCATCTTTTTAGGTGAGAATTAAAAATCACTTATAAATATGTCTTCAATTCCCTTTTTTTTTACATATTTCAAGATTTTCTATAAAAATGACTTATACTTGTGTATGGAATTCATAAAGGTTTTATGAATTATTTTCTTTTTCAATGTCTTTTGGAATCCATTAATCTGGAGACTGACTTCTGCACAACAAAGTGTTGTGGGTTACATTAGATTTCTGGTGAATAAAATATCAGAGGTTAGTAATAAAGAAGCCACCTAGCTGGACTCCACAGGTAGTGAGCTAATAAAAATAATGCTATGCATATGAGTGACATGAAATATTTTTTCATATTTGGAGGTCCAAATTGTACTGGAACATTTATTTTATTGATATAAAAGCTATTTTTTTGCAGTTTTCAAGAGTTAATTTAAACATTAGAAAGCAGAAACTCTAGGACACAGAAAGTGTGGGTTAAGTCCAGCCTTGCAAACCATGCACAAGCACATTTTATCCAAGTGAGCAATGGGTCATGGTTTTCCACTGACAGTTGTATAATTTTCAGATAGCAGCAAAGAAAAAGCACAAGGGATTCGAAATCTGCATCATGTCATTACTAGAAAGAAACATCTGAGCTCCCAAATCCAATTGGTTTGGATTTAAGAAAAGCTGTCAAATCCCTGTCAGGATTAGAGTGGTGTGTGAAAAATTAGAAGAATATCAGAATTTCATACCTTTTAAAACTCCAGTAAAGTTGAGAATTTAGAGGTTGGTGCATGTTTACTGGAGAGATCACAGATCTGCTCCTGCAGTCATCAGGGTTCTAGAACCACACACCATCGGTCTTCTTCCTCTCTTTCTCCCTTCCATCTCTCATTTATTTTCCTCTCGGCATTGATCTCTAGAGGTTGATTTCCATTGTATATGAACCTTAGGCTACTCACTCTGATGCCTTTCCTGCCCTAAAATGAGATGGAGAGATGAGAATGGGCAACTCTCTGTGAGCCTTAAGGAGTAGTTGGGATCTCTTGGTTGGTCTTGTATGGTATTATTTTTATCAGGATACATTAAATTTCTTGCTGTTAGATATAGACATGAGAGATCAATGAATATATTTTATGAATATTTTCAGTATTTCCCATATTTATCTATTTCTTATCCACCCAAATTGACCAGGGAAATACTCATAATGTAGGAAAAACTCTCATGGAATGCCTGTGATTCTCTACTTTTAGAGATTCTGCCACAGAAGAGAAGCTAATGCTGGCATGACAGAAGTTCAATATTCAGGATTCTGAAAGTATTAGTCAGCTTTCCAGAAACATCACTGGGACTTAAAATGTGACAGAAATAACTTAAAAGAGAAGAGGTTTAATTTGACTAGTGGTTTCAGAGAATTCAGTCCATGGTCATCTGGCTCCAGGACAAGAACATCATGGTAGAAGATTTGAAGGCTCAAAGCTAATTAGTTCATGGTAGCAAGAAAGCAGAGCAGGTGAACAGCACTAGAGAGGAAGGGGCAAGAGACCAGAAAATGAACCCAAAGCCATGCCCCCATGACCCACCCAGACACACTGAGTAGTGTACTTCACCATTCTCCTGAGCAGATCCTAAAGTCAGTCAAGTTGACACTCTACCCTAACCTTCAAACTGAGGAACAAGATGAAAGGATTAAGAACATATTTGCAAGATCACTATATTAATTACTTCAGGGTGTAATCATTTGAAGAACTAGAACTCAGAAATTATCCTGTGGCCTTAGATGCAGTAAGTCATAAAGATTCTTTGGGGAGAAATGTTCATCATATTATCAAGGCTGGAAAATGGCCTTGATCACTAGAGACTAGTAATTGGGGCTGCAAGGAAGCTGAATAAGCAAACTCTGGAGTATCCCTTTTCTTTTTCTGGCATCAGCATCCTCTGACACTTATCTCTTAGTAACATATGCAGTATTATTCTGAGTCCAGAGATACATTTGTCTTTTACAAATTTATTATTCTTTGTCTAAAAAGTATAAAATATCACAGTTTGATTATTTGTGAGAACCTTACACTCTTGTGAAGATAAAATATATATGTAAATTTTAAAAATCTTTTATGCCATTCTCTTGTTAATTAGCACTTGTATTAATTGGGTTTCTCATCCTGCCAAACAGCCCACAGTGGGAGCCCACAGGACAAATAGCATTTTTATACTGCCTTCGACATTAGCTGAAGTGCCTCATTAAAAAACAAACAAAGAACTATCCAAACATAACTTAGTATCTTAACTAAAACATCAATTACATTAACTATTTACAGTATTTTCCTTGAATAATTGTTTTAAACTGATAGTAAGAAGTTATAAAAGCCACCACTGTCTTCTTAAAATTTAGTATCAAAAGTAGTAAAACAGTTTGAGTAAATGTGTAAGATTCTTTTGAAACCATTAGGTAATCATGGTTGCCTGTGGGTTTATTAACCCATAATCTAATCTTATTAACATGTAAATTAAAGTCTGTTCTAAAGTGCTTCAGCACCAAAATAACTGCAAGGGAAGAGAGAGGAAAGTAATCTCCAAGTCAGAAGTTCACATCAATTTCCCCTGAGCATTGATTGAATCCAATGTGGAATAGGGTGTTGCCATTGTTTGTTTAATTCCTAGTAGTAAAAGGAAGGAGAAATAAATATAAAATCCAAATAGCTTCAGGAAGCCCTCTTCACAGTGACACCTTCATGGTTAATGTGGGGAATGAGGGAAGAGATAGAAAGACAAGTTCAGGGTCTGGCCATTGTTTTTTCCTGCTGAGTACTTTGTGTTCTTTGGTTAAATTTCATTCAATTTCACTTGGTTTGATTTGGGAATAAGAGGTCAACAAGCAAAATGTTTCAAGCAAAATACTTAGCAGAAGAAAAATTTCAAGAACAAGAAAGTGTGTGGTAGAATTTGTAACTTCTTTTGAGCAATTACAACAATTAATAGTGTCCTTTCTAAATTAACCAATAAAAGAATAATAGGATAAACAACTATGAAATAGTAGAAAAATACTAGAAATAGCACTGTATTTATAAAGAATAGGAAGGAAAGAACCAAAATAGAAATAAAACACAATGAAAACAGTCAAACCTTTAATATTTGAGTACAAAAGAAAGATTTAAAAGAGTTATTTTAAATGTGCTTGAGAACATGAAGATATGCATAATCTTCTCAGTTAACAGATGGAATATGTCAGTGTAGGAACCATATGAAAACTATAAAGTAATTTAAAACAGTAGTATTAAAAATCACAAAACAGAGTTAACAGATCTTTAGTGGTAGACATGTCTATAAACAGAATGATAAAAATTTTACAAACTGAAAAGGAGAGAAAAAGATTTTAGGAAAAATGAGCAAAGCCTCAGGAATGTGTAAAAAAAGAATCACATCATGTACAATTCTTCAATGAAAGAAAGGAGAGAAATAAGTGAAAAAAGGAAAAAAACATTTAAATTTGATATTTTTTTTTACTTTTATTAGTATACATTTGCAGCACATAATGATTATATTCACTGTAGGGAATTAGTACCTGTACGTAACATGTTTCAATTTTCTTTTTTCTCTCCCTCTCTCTCCAACACCTCTATAATTTTCAGCATCAGATTCATTTATTTATCTTACAAGACCTTATAAAGTTAATTGCCATGTATATAAACTGAAAAGCAGACTAATAAGCCAAAGATCATATAAAACATATAAGAAAATCATATTAAGTCAAGGTATATTTTTAGGTACACTATCCACACACCGGATCACAATACCTTTTTTTCTTTCTTTCTCTTTTATCCTATCATTATTATCATCATCATCATCACCATCATCATCATCATCATCATCATCATCGAGTTTTTCATAGAAGAGAAAGAAACCATATGATATTTAAGCTTGTGTGTTTCAGTTACTTCACTTAATATCATGGTTTCAAGTTGTATCGATTTTCCTACAAATGACTCAAGTTTATCCTTTTTATTTCAGAGTAGTACTTCATTGCGAATAAATAGCACAATATTTTTATCCATTCATCTGTTGATAGACATATAGGCTTTTTCTAAGATTTAGCTATTATGAATTATGCTGCTATAAACATGGCTGTGCATACATCACAGTGATATGATGTCTTTAACTCTGGGGGGAAGCTATCTAAAAGTGGAATAGCTGGGTCATATAGAATTGCTACTTTTAGCTTTGTGAGAAATCTCCATCCTGATTTCTGTAGTGACTGTGTCAGTTTACAGTCCAACCAACAAGAGAGAAGATTTCCTTTCTCCCCACAGTCTTACCAGCATTTGTTATTGATTGATTTCTTTATGGCAATCATTCCTTCTGGAGTGAGATGGAACTCCATGTTGCTCTAATTTGCATTTATAGAATAGTCAGCAATGTTGAACTTTTTAATGTATTTATAGGACATTTGAATTTATTCATCTGAGAAGTATCTACTCATTTTAGATACCCATTTTTAATTGGATCTTTAAATGAGAGGAGTCTATTTTTTATATAGCTTGTCTTTGTTAGTCATTTTCTTTGCTGTGCAGAAGCTTTTTAATTTGATCTAATGCTAGTTGTTGACTCTTGGTATTATTTCTTGTCCAACCAGAATTTAGCTCTGAAAGTTTTTGCCTACACTTATGTCTTCAAGAATTTTATTTATTTTGTTTTCCACAGATTAAGTTTTTCTATTCTAATGTTTAGATATTCTATCCATTTTGTGTTTAGTTTGCTGGATGATGAGAGATATGAGTCTAGGTTCAACCTTCAGCAGGTAGATAGCCGATTTTCCCAGCACCATTTTTTAATGAGGCTATCTTTCCTCTGGTGAAGGGATTTGACTACTTTACCAAAAATAACATAGTCGAGTGTGCCTGGAATTTTTTCTATATATTCCATTCTGTTCCACTGATCCATAAATCTTTTTATTCCCAGTACCATGCTGTTTTTATTACTATAGGTTTGTAGTACAACTTGAAGTCTGGACTGTGATACCCACCTGCCTTGCCCTTATGGCCCAGAATTGCTTTTGTGATTCTAGGTAAGAAGTGGCATGTCATTGCAGTTTTAATTTGCAATCCCCTAATACATTATTATTTTGAGTATCTCTTCATGTACACGCTTTATATCTACATATTTTCTCTTGTGAAGTGTTTGTTCAAGCAAGTTGGTTGCTTTATTATTGAATTTTTAATTATTTTAAAACCTGGATCTCTCATTATATGTACGAATAATGAGAATATTGTCCTTGTATGTAGCCTGTCTTTTACTCCTTTTGGGGATAAGTTTTTCATAAAATTAAACTTTTCTTAAGGTCAAATTTGTCTCTTGCAATGATATGATGAGTTGCCAAATAATTGAGATTATTTTATAAATTTTTGTTCATATTCTTGTTTTATAATTAAAATACACATTCAGTGAAAAACAGAATATGATCTTATAAAACCTTTGCAAAAAGAAGTCCAGGTCAAGAAACTTGCACTGTGAATGCAAATAAACATTTAAAAATGGTACTAATTTTATTTATTTTTGTTTGTTTGGTTTTTCGTTGTTGTTTTTTTGGTAACAGGGATCGAACTTGGGACCTTGCGCTTTCGAGGCAGGTGGCAGAACCACTGAGCTAAATCCCTGGTCCTAAAAATGACACTAATTTTATACAAAACATTTGAATATAGATAAATTTGTGATTTTGCACTTTTCAAGTCTTGTATGCAAGCACTTAAATGACTTAGGTCTGAGGTATGGTGCTATAATGTGCAGTTTGCATTATGATAACATGGCAATATTTGTAGCAAGGTTATTCCCATGGGCTCTTTCAAGCCAGTGCTTGAGCATGGCAGTATTCCTAGGAGCAATTTGTTGCTAGGAGACTTTAGAACTCTCTGAGGGGTGTCTGGCAGGCAGAGTCCCCAGTGGCCTTGCTGAATTTTCCTTAGAACTTCACTGGAGTCCAAGAAGATTTTCCCCTCAAGTGTCCTCCCTTTTTTTCCTCTGTCCTTCACTCAGACACACATTCCAATCTGTTTGTTTTCCACCCTTTTTCAGTTCCCTCAATATTTCTCTCATGGACATTTTCCCTAATAAACTGCTGTGCATTTAATCCCTTTTGCTTCTTGTCTCACTAAAAGTGTAATAGGTAACACTAGGAGGGGTCTGAGGAAGTAGATGGCTCTTTAAGGATGTGACTCGTTCACTGATTTCCGAAAAGACAGAGGATGTTCCCTGCTCTGGTATATGAAGACAGAAATAGTCCCTAGAATAATTTGGTGTTTATATGATAAAAGATTTCACTGAGGGTAAACTTAGAAAACATCCTTATGGAGCGAACTGTTTAGATGGGTAGGATGATTTTTTACTTGAAGAATTGTGAGCAAAATATGCATAGAAAAAGCATAATTCAATGATACTGATACTCTGAAGAAATTTTTTTAAGCTGAGATTTTCTAAAAATTAATAAAAGCTAAATTTGGAAAGCTATAATAGGTCAGGGACAAGTCACAAAGAGCTGCTGTCTCCTGCAGAGGATGGAGAGAGACTTCTAAGCAGCACACTGAACTCCTCTCTACTGGACTCTCAAGGCATCAGAGTCATTTGAATGGTAAGCCAATATAGGTATGTTAGGAATAGATTAAGGTTCTGGTGGAGAAATCCAACACCTTGAAACTTGGAATAGTGACACAGTGACACTTGGGATGGATACACCCTGAGAGTTGATTCAGCAGCTTCCCTCTAAATGTCAGTATGTGGGTGGACCACACACACCTTGTGTGAGCTGTGATGGGAGATGCTCTAGAGAACATGTCTGGAACAGCCTCATGTATCCCTCAGAACCTACAATTATCTTTGCTCCTAGAAGCCAGGGCAAAGCTAGGTCTAAGACTCAATGTAATCTGTGAGTAGACTACTAGATGAGACTAGGAGAGAATATGGATACACATATGATTTTCCTGGCATATCTTCAGAAGCCAGGAAAATCTCCTAGGACTAGGTTTTGGTGAATCCTAACATCACCTGAATGTAAGACTGGACATGCAAGAATTCACTGGCTTTGGGCCACGGGATGTACTGCATCATTACAGCAGACACCTTTGGTGACAGGTGTGCTCATTGTCAATGTGGCCACTAGAAGACTAGAAAAAATAGTGGCCAAGCCTCCCCAAAGAGGAATACGAGTTTCTGCGGCAGATGGCAGAAGCTGAGTGATAATCCCACATTGAAAATTTGTATAAGGAAGCCAGAAGTTCCACCAGGATCATGTCCTCAGGAGAACAAGAGGAGTTGCCATTTACCAAGCTCATGAGGAATGTGTTGGTGAAAGGAGGATAAGCTTTGGTGAGAAGCCTAGAGGTAGCTTTCCTCTGTAGCCAGAGATGATGGTTGATGGTTGATCATAGAGATGAGATCACTAATATCCAGGGAGATAATATGGTTCTTAATAAAAGAGGCTAGGAAGGGGAGCTGAACATCCAGGAGCTAACAAGCTGTAATGACCACAAGTGGGTTGTGTGTGAGGAAAGGTGAAGAGGGTCATCACATCCTCTTCACTCTATTAACCAGCTGGAAGCTGGAAGCTGATTGATATAGAGTCTGAAAATAGACACGCAGCCAACAAGAGTACTGCATGACACCTATAATCAGACAAATAGCAAGAATATTTGAAAAGAAGTCACATTCCCTTACTCAAGTCCTAGACACAAGAATTAGCTGGGTCCAGTAGTTCTTTTTTTAAGATTACTATAAAAACCCTTATTTCTATAGATCAGGTGGCTTAAACAAGAAGTATTGTCAACTCATAGTTTTGGAGATGAGGAGTCCAAAATAAAGGTGGCAGAGTTAGTTCTTAGGATTGGATCCATGTGAGAAAAGATCTGTTTTGGACTTCCCTTTTAGGCTTAAAGATAGATGGCCATCATCTGCCTCTGTCTCCTCACATCATGTTCCTTCCATGTGCATCAGTGTCTGTGTGCAGATTTTCCCTTTTGATCAGGACACCAACCACACTGGATTAAGGTCTACCTTCATTTTATCTTGATTACCTCTGTAAAATGCTTTTCTACAAAAATTATCACACTTGGGGTATTGCAGTTAACAAATTGAGCAGCAAGGAAATGGTCCAACAGATAACATACATCTGGGATTCTGCAATACTGATATAAGCACACGCCATGATCATGGTCCCTAATGTTCCCTCAAAGGGCCTGATACCATTTACTAGGAGGACTCTACACTGAGTATAGAGCCATAAATGGACATTTCAACACTCTCAAATACCTGGTCTGCATTGACATTGACACCCAGCAACTTGAAGAATCATCATGACCTATCTCTTTGAGGGGGATACTGGGGACACAATAATACATGGAGTTCTGGCTAAAGACTGGCTCGTATAACTCTATGGCTTCTACCAACTCAGTGGTCATCCTTTCCCTAAGTACCCAAATATGCAAATGAAAATGGTGGATGTGCAGTGTGACCCTCATGGTGGGTCTCTGGTTTTCTGAAGTAAGGACTATCACACATGGTAGAACCAAGTGAAAGCCTCAAAACTACAAACCCTAACTCACCCCTTCAAAGCAAGGGGCAGAGTTCAAATATTAAAAGTAAAATGACATCCAAAGAGAGGGTAGGGGATTCAAGCACCACAAATAAACACCTAGAGAATTCAAGGACCATGTCTCCTCTTGAATTTCTGCTTTGCTCACCAGTACTTTCTGTGCTAAAGCCAGAAAGATTTTAGAGAAGTTGCTGTACACTGCTCAGTGTCAAATATTTTCTTTAAGGCCCTATAATAAATATTTGAGTCTTTGTTAGCCAAATGTAATCTTTGTCATATATTCATTTTTACATATTATTTTTTTGAGTTTTCATAGTGTTTCATAATTGTAACAATTAAAACTTCCAGCTCATGGTCCAACACATGAGGAGATTTGAATGGTCACTCCCATCCATACAAGAAGAAAAAAAAAATGAACAAATTGAAGGTTTTTTATATATCTGGTGGCTATGTGTATGTCTTCTTTTGTGAAATATCTTGTATAAATGTTATCTCATTTTTAGTTAGGCTACTGGTTTTATCATTGAGTTGAGATATTATAGTATTTAAATTTTCAATATTTCAACAAAAATATTACTGGGTTCCAAGTGTCCATAATAAGAAACAGAAAATATATTAGTGATTTCTCAGCGCTGGGATTGGAGTGAGGAAAAGAAGAGAAATGATGAATGAAAAATCTTCTTAAGGGGTCCAAAATTTGATTTTGGGATTGTAAAAATATTTTAAAATTAGTTTGTGGTAATGGTTGTATAGTTCCCTGAATATTAAAAAAAATTTAAAGACATATTTTATGTTTATGAACTTTATAGTATTGAGATTATACTTCAATAAAGCTATAAAAATCACAGAGAGAAACTATATAACTGAAAAGTACATAAAATAAAGTAAAATCTAAGTGTAGTCTCACGAGGGGTGGTTAGAGAAAACAGAAACAACAACTGTGAACACAGATCGATTTACATGATTTGATTAAGAGACAACCGACTTTTGAAAAAGACAAAGAACAGAGTCTCAGAAACTTTTGATATATGTAAGAGCCACAGAACTAGCTATCTTGTGTATCACTGATGAGAGAAATTGAGAGAGAAAAGAGAGAGAGACAGAGAGAGAGACAGAGAGAGGGCTATTGGCAAGTATTTAAAGAAATATAATGTTGGAAAACATTAGGAGTTTCATAAATGACATATCAACAGATTCATGAATCTAAGTAAGCTCCAAACAAATTTAAAGACAACTACTCCAAAGCGTATCATAACTAAAGCTCTGAAAACTAAAGCAAGAAATGACAAAATAAAACTTGAAAGAAACCGTAAAGAACCACATTATTAAATAGAGTAGCGGCAATGAGAATGATAACAAATATTTCATTTGAAACTATGAATATCAGAGATAGTAGTACAATGTTTTTCCAAAGCTACAACAATAATTAAATAAGATAATAACTATAAATTCTATATTAGGAAAAAAATGTTCTTCAGAAAGAGAAGGAAATAAAGATCTTCTCAGACAAAAAAAAAAAGAGAGGCCATTTCAATTCATATAATCTCTACAAAAATTGGTCAAAAGAAGATTTTTAAACAAAAAAGAAATGATAATAAATGAAGGCTTTGAACTTTATACAGGAAAAAAACCACAAAAATGTAGTTTAAATTAGAGTTAAATATAATAGAGTATCCTATTTCTCTTGAGTTTTTAAAATCTTACTTGGACAAGGAAGAAAGAATTACATATCATATGGTACTTAACACACACAGAATATTTTGAAAGTATTTGTTTGATGGTAGGGAATGAAGAGAACCACATGTAAATAAATGTTGAACTCAATGTGATAAATGATGATATAAAAGAGCATGATGCCACAAGGTCTTGCGTTTGATTCCTGGTACCAAAAAGAAAAGGAAAAATAAAGAAAGACCATGAGGAGCCATGTTATTATATTTAAATACTGAGAGCAACACTCAAAGGAAAAACCAAAGTGACATGCAAAAACCACTAAATAAATCAAAATAGAATCTTTTATAAGTGTTCAAATATGCCAAAGGAATATAAAGGCAAAGAACCAGAAGCAAACAGAAAACAAACTTAAACCCTTACATATTAATAATTACCTTAAAGTGTTAAAATATGGGAATTATAAAATAGATATAGGAAATGTGTATAAATATCACTCATCAATTTGCTGTCAACAAGATACTAATAAAAAATACAAGAAAATAGGTTAAAAAATAAAATAGAAAAGTTGTCTTATAAAAGCATTAATTCTTAAAAATGTTTTGACTATAATAATATTGGATAATTGAATTCAGAACAAAGATAATTACTAGTGATAAATAGAGACCTTGCATAGAAGTAAAGAAGCCCAGCTATCAGGAACATATAATGATCACAAGTGATCAACAGAGCTAAAATGAAAACAAAACCGATAGAGGTGAGAGGAGAAACAGACAGACCCACAACTTAGAACTTCCATGTCCTATTCTCAGGAAGTGAAAGAACTATTAAACAATCAGTGAATAAATAAGAACTGAACATGGGATCAAGGCTCAGCCAAAAAGAGCTAATGCAAACATGCAGAGCACTCTTCCCACCCACTCCACGAACTCTGACGTTCACAATCTCTTAAAAGTGCTCATGGATCATTCATCAGCTAAACCATATCCTCAGCCATGAAGCAAACCTCAAGTTTAAAGAGATTGAAATCATGTAGAGTATTCTGTGACTATTGTGGAACTGAACTAAAAATTAGTAGAAGAAAGATACTAGGAAAATATCCAACAAAACTGAATATTAAGCAACAACTCTTCAAAATAATCCATGGGTCAAAAAGTAGTTTTAAAGAAAATTTTACAAATGCAAAGAACCATTTGAAAATGATCATATAAGATAAAAAATTATCTGCACTGTATTTGTGCTATATAATTTGATCTCCTATCTACCTCTATAAACCAGAAAATAAATAACAAAAGAAATCCAAAATATTACTGTACACTAATAATGAACATGTGGAAAACAAAATTTAATATTTTAATGTGATTTCTAATTCCTTCAAAGAAAACTAAGTTCTCCAGTGGCTAGGCAGCACAGACCCCATCCAGAAGCCTACCCAAACATTATCAGTGTTGGTGTGCAGGCCCCAGCCAGCTCACCACACAGACACCAGCAACTCTGACTTGCAGGTTCCAGCCAAAGGCCCACCTGGATAACAGCTGCACAGCCACAAAGGCCCCAGCCAGAGGCCCACCCAGATACCATCAGTAAGTGCTCACAGGCCTCAGCAAGAACTCTGTCTGGACAACAGCCCAGCACAGAGATCCACAGGAATATCATTCTGAACCCAGGTTTTGGCGCAGTAGTGAGCAGCAGAGAGAAGGCCTCTCTGAGGCTTATTGAAAATTGAAGTCCATCTCAATAAAGGTGAAGCAGAACATATTGGTTGAAAGGAGAAGACACTTAAATAAGTCTCAAAACCAGACTTCTAAATCACCAAAGGCAACCCCAAGGAACAACAAGAAGGAACAATCTGAAATTCAAACACCTGGACTCCTTGAAATGGCAAAAAAACGAGGATCTGGAAAAAATAAAATCAGAAATAATTTCTCAGATAACAATGGAGATGGTGTCTATAGTGAAAGACAAAATTAATAGCTCTAGAGCAGACACAGAAAAAAATAGAGGATCTGAGGAACACGATAGAATCCCAGTATAAGAAACAAATGGAATCCATAAAACAGATGCAAACAGATAGCTAGGAGATTAAAAACTCCGTTGACAGTTTACACAGAAGAATGAGCCAATGTGAGGACAGAATATTAGGTACAGAAGACAGGACTGTGATTAGTGACCAGAAAAAGAAAGGTTTCTTAAAAATAGCAGGGGACCATAAGAAGTCAATCCAGGAGTTGCTAGATGATGCAAAGAAGAATAACATAAGACTGGAGTCAAAGAAGAAACAGGAGATAGTGCAAATGTCATTAAGAAAAAAAAAACCTGTTTACAGAAGTAGTAGAAAATTTTCCAAGCAGGGGAAGTGAGTGAGGCATATAGGATTCCAACTAGCCATGATCAAAAAAATTCTACAATTAGCCATATAATAGTCAATATTCCAGAAACCCAACAGGAGAACAAAATTTTACCAGCAGTTAGAGAAAAGAAACAAAACACATACAAAGGAAAGCCCATCAGAATCACAGCAGACTTCTCAATACAAACACTCAAGTCAAGTACAGCCTGGAATCAAACATTTCAAGGACTAAAACAAAAAAACCCTTCCAACCCAGGTTGAGGTACCCTGCAAAACTATCTTTCAAAATTGACAGAGAGGGGCTGGGGATTTAATTCAGTGGTACTGCCACTTGCTTCAAAAGTGCATGGTCCCAAGTTCGATCCCTGGTACAAAAAAAAAAAAAAAAAAGCAAAATTGGTGGAGAAATAAGATACTTTCATGACAAAGAACACCTGAGGAAATTCCTAAATACTAAACCAGCACTCCAAAAAATTTTAAACAATATATTTCAAAAAGACATTGAGTGTCACAACACCAGGAACCCCAGCAGAATTAATCCATCAGGCACAAAGATAAATTAAATGCAAAGAGGGAGAATCCAACAACAGAAATAGGTCATGACAAGGATAAGTCAATCCACATCAGTTATAACCATCAATGCTAATTGTCTCAATTCATCAATCAAGAGACATAGATGAATGGGTCCAGAAGCAAGATCCAACAATATGCTGCATACAAGAAACACACTTAATTCAAAAGGAAACTCATAGACTGAAAGTTAAAGGGTGGAAAAATACCCCATGTGACAGGAACCCGAAAAAAAGCAGGAGTAACTACCTTCTTTGCAGATCAAGTGGATTTCAAACCAATACTGATTAAGAGACAAAGGACACTACATCCTTGTAAATGGAAAAATCCAAGAGGAAGAGATGACAATAATAAACAGATATGTACCAAATATTAGAGCATCCAACTACATAAAACAAATACTAACAGACATGAAAAATCAAATAAGCACAAATACAATAGTAGTGGGGGACCTCAATACTCCACTGTCACAAATAGATACATCAACTAGACAGAAAATAAACAGCAAAATACTAGAACTCATTCAAACTAACAAATGAACTTAATAGAAGTTTACAGAGTGTTCTACCCCACAAAATCAGAATATACATTCTTTTCAGCTGCACATGGGTTGTTTTCAAAAACAGACCACATACTTGCTCACAGAATATGTTTAAATACATGTAAAGGAACAGAAGTTATCCCCTGCATATTGTCAGACCATAGTGAGATCAAATTGGAGATCAACAGCAAAAGAAACCACAAGAATTTCACAAACACATGGAAATTGAACAAAACAGTTCTGAATAACCAATGGGTCACAGAGGAAATTAAAGAAGAAATGACAATTTCTACAATTAAATGACAATATCAATACAACGTATCGGAATCTATGGGACACAATGAAAGCAGTCTTACGAGGGAAATTCATAGCAGTGAATACTCATATTAGTAAAACAGAGCGAGCTCACATAAACAACCTAATGCTGAACAGCAAACTTGTAGAAACAGAAGAGAAGGACAAATCCCAACTCATACAAGGGAGGAAATTATAAAGATCAGAGCAGAAATCCATGCAATGGAGACTAAGAGAACAATCCAAAAAATCAATAAATCAAATGTTAGTTCTTTGAAAGAATAAACAAAATTGACAAACCTTTACCCAACCTTATCAAAAAAAGGAAAGAAAAGGCCCAAATCCATGTAATTAGGAATGAAAAGGGTAAAATTACAACAGACCCAGCAGAAATCCAGAGGAGCTTCAATAGCTACTTTGAGAACCTATATGCCAATAAGATGGAAAACGCAGAATAAATGGACAGATTCCTAGATACACATGAATTACCAAAGTTGAACAAAGAAGACCAAAAATTTCTAAACAACCGAATAACAATTAATGAAATTGAAAACGTAATTACAAACTTACCAACTAAGAAAATTCTGGGTGCTGATGACCTCACTGTTGAATTCTACAAGACATTTAGAAACGAACTATTGCTACTACTGTTTAAACTCTTTAATGAAATTGAAAGAGAAGCAATACTCCCGAATTCATTCCTGGAAGCAAGCATCACCATGATCCCCAAAGCAGACAAAGACCCAACCGAAAAAGAGAACTGTAGGCCAATCTCACTAATGAACATAGATGCAAAAATCCTCAATAAGATACTGGCAAATAGATGTAGAAGATCATCAAGAAGATCATACAGAACCTGTAATCCTAGTTTTTTTGACCTAGCTACTGGATATCTTCCCAAAAGAATTAAAAAATTCATACAACAGTAATATATGTGCATCTGTTTACAGCAACACAGTTTGCAATAGCTAAAGCTTGGAAACAGCTCAAGTAGCCATCAACTGGAGACTGGATAAAGAAAAAAATTTTTTTATAAAATGGAGTACTACTCAGCCATAAAGAATGAGAAATTAGAGACATTTATAGCTAAATGGATGCACATTGAGGTCATACTCTTAAGTGAAATAAATAGGACATATATGTGTAAATACCAAATAGTGTTTCTCTGTTGTGAGAAACTGAAAGTGTAAATAAGGATTAAAATGTGTAACAGATAATGTGAAATAGGAAGAAAAGGTGCAAAGGGGAAGGGGAAGTGGGAGGGCCAGGGAAAAGGAAAGGGAATGGATTAACATGAGAAAATGAAAAAATGGAAACAAAGTCTTTGTAAATAGGGAGGGGAGGAGGTGTTGAAGGGAGGGTAGCAGAATTGGGAAAAATGAGAATCAAGATATATTACATGAAGATACAAATCTCCAATGATGAATGTCATTACATTGTATACCTAAAATGTACCAATAATTTTTTTTAAAGATGGTGCACTTAGAGATGTATATCCATGGAAGAGTACACAGAACCTAGAAATAGCCCAGATTAGTGGAAGCAACCAATTTTATGGCAGTGAAAACAGGACAGTCTTTTGTTCAAATGATACCAAAGAAATTATATATCTCTAGGCCAAAAAAGAAGAAAAAGGAAAAGCAAAATGAAAAAGAAAGTAAGCAAATGACTACTTAACCCCTGACTTACATCTTATACAAAATAAACTCAAAATAAATCACAGACCTTAACTTAAAACATTACAGAAAACACAGGAGAGAATTTTCATCATCCAGCACTCTTCAGACTTCTTAAAAATCATAATCCATAAAAAAGAAAAAGTTGATAAATTGTACTTTCATAAAATTAAAAACATTTTTCTCTAAATGCCTAGTTAAAAAGACAAAAGCAAAACTGCGCCCTAAGAGAAAAAATGAGAAAACACATAGCCAATAGAATACTCACACCCACAGTGCATAAAGCACTCTCAAAATTCAACATTTGAACACACACACACGAATAAAAAATGACCACAGTAATACTACAATAAGCTGTCACCTGTCAGAATGACATAAAACAATAGTTTTATGTAACCAAATGCTGGTGACAATGCTGAGAAACCCAGTCACTAATACACTGCTGAGGTGAATGTAGCATGGCACATCCTCTTTGGAAAACAGTTTGGCAGTTGCTTATAAAACTAAATAATGTAACCACCATAGAACTTAACATTTGAACCACTGAGTATTTATCTCAGAAGAATATGTACTCATATTCATGTAAACCTTCTATATAAATATTCATAGTTTCTTTACTTGTAAAAATAAGAAAACTGGGAACAGATTAAATGGCTTTTGTAGGACTGTGTGAATGTATAAATAAACTTTGATATATCTATACTGTGCAACACTGCTCACAAAATTTTAGTATATGTGCTGCCAAAGCAAGCACCTCACAAAATTTTAAAAGCAACTATTCATACAAACTTGAGTGACTCTCCAGATAATTGTGCTGAGAGAAAAAAAGAGCAGCAAGCCTTAAAATGTCATGTATTGTATGATTCATTTCACATAACATTCTTTAGGTGACAAAATTATAGAAATAGGCTACTAGTTACCAGATGTCAGGAGTGGAGCACTGGATAGGGAGGGAGGACCGTGGTTATAAAAGACCAACGTGCAAGATCCACGTGGTAACGGAGATATTCTGTAATTTGTTGTATTCATGTCACTTCCCTGTTTGAGATATGATCCTACAATTTTCCAAGATGTTGCTGTTAGCGGAAACTGGATACAGTGAGGGAGAGATCTCTCATTATTTCTTCAAACTGTACAGAACCACATATATCTCAAAATAAAAAGTGAATCATAAAAGCTCATTCTTTTCTTTTTACTTTCTTGATAGAGACTAAACCCACATAGGTCCTGCCTCTCCTCCTCTTCTTCCCCAACTAAGTGTATTCTGCATCATGTGGGCACCTTGTCGCCTAGTTTTGCAGAAGAGCTTAGCTATATATTTTTTCACAATAGTTGCTATGTGTATATTTAAAAGAGGCTTTCTGGAAACTCAAATGTTATGTTATCATGATGACACATTGTGCCTGGAACTTGGGCTGCACAGCCTCTCAAACATGGACTTATTTTTTCTGGTTACCTTCTCACAGCACACCATTGCCCCAATCAGCAGGCACACGATGTCTGTTAGGATTTCATACTATCTTTCTCTAATATGAATATCATTTATAAATTTTATTTCATTTCTTGTGTATGACATGATTGTACATTTTCCTAAATTCTTTTCCCTATCTTTTCAGCTCTATCTGGATTTGCTTATCATCCTGTTGGAATGGTGCTTCCAGAGAGTTTTGGAAGGTAAAACTTTTGATGTCTGAAATGACTAAGAATGTATTTGGCTTGGCTTTCTATTTTAATTCTGTGATAGTTCAACATAAAATATAAATTCAGAGTTGTTTTCTTTCCATTGAAAATACCACTTCATTCTCAGTTATTACTTTTTCAAATATTTCCCGTTATTTACTTTCATATCTTTATGGGGACTACTGCTGTGAATCCGCTGACATTCTGCTTCTGACATCATATTTATTACCCCGTCTTATATTTTTCACTCCTGATACCTTTCAGTTTATGTTTCTATCTGACTTCTCAGGTTTTGAAAATACATTCTTGGTTTGGTTTGTTCTGCTTTATGTAAAAAGTTTATTCCATATATTTCTTTTTTTTCCCCCACTGGCTACTCTCCTACAATGATTCATAACTTTTTGCTAGAGGAGGATGTTTCTTAAGGGCATTAATCACCTGGACTGGTGTGTGAGCCATAATCCATCTAGTGATTAATTTGATGGATCTGGAGAGTGGTCTGCAACAACAGCATCAAAATAATAACATTAAAAAACAACCAAACAAAAATACTTGCATAGTAATGGTGTTTGCTGTTATAAATAATGGGAGCATTGATAGTGGCATCTTTGTATGGAAAACAATGAGGTTAAGAAAGAGCATGGACTATTAAATGATACAATTTCCTTACCATTTACAAGGGTTTGAAGACTGACATATAAGAGAATTATTTTGCCTATAAATAGCAACATTTGTTCAGTCTTCCTCAACCTTGACTGTCATGCTTATGACTGGAATAATGAAATTCTCATTCTGCAAACATACACTTTATATGTATTTTCATATTTAGTTATTTACCACACAAAATAAATCCGATAAAATAAAACCGCAAAATCTGATTACTTATGACTGTAATGTGGGAGTTAAATTACATGATAGAAAATGTCTACCTAATTCCAAATTAATTATTTTTTCTTTTCTTTTTTGTACTTGTTTGTTCAATCTTTCAATAACATCAAAGATAGTACCTGGTCAGGTTAAAAGCAGAATAATAGCCCAAAACCCTGGTAGTAATTTTTTTCAATGCAGATAACAGAAAATTTTAAATTGGAAATAAAATTATTGCTGTGATTTGTGTGACATTGTTTAAAAAGTTACTCTTTTAAGACTGTGTTAAATAAAGTCCTTTCTATTAATAATGTTAGCTGATTTTCTTTCCAGACTTGTAACTATGAAATGCTTGAGGTTTAGGATGAGGTTTCTGTTTGTCTCTACATATCCACCAGGCCAGGGAGGTGTTGGAAATTTAGGGATCTATTTGGGATGTGTTCTGATACTGTAAAGAGATGCTGGCAGAAGGGGAGAGAAATGCACATCTTTTGAGTAATATTATCAGAAAGAGGCAGAGACAGAAGAGAGGGAACGTACATCATAACCAGCTGTGAAAACCAGAGATAGAAGGTTCTACAACTTACTCATTCAACCAAAATCTGTTCAGCAGTGAAAAATCTACCAAGCAATGTTTCTCTCATGGAGCTAAACTTCTACTTATCATTTGGACAGAAAAGCCCACTAAATATATTATCAAGTACGTGCGTGTGTGTGTGTGTGTGTGTGTGTCTGTGTGTGTGTCTGTGTGTGTCTGTGTGTGTGCATCTATGTGCCTTTTACCAGCTAACAGTAATCCAAAAGAACAATGAAAACTCATTGCTATTGAAATTACTGCTTCTTCTAATCAAGTTGAAGTGACAGAGAACAGATGTATCTTTCCACCGAGGCAACTGAAGAACTGTACAGAATATATGAAATGTATGCATGGTGCAGGAAACAGTGAAGGACAGTGGCCCAAAGATATAAGAATTGAAATAGAGAACACCATGATAGCAGCTACTTCCTAGAGAAGTTTCTTATCTGAAATTTCAGGAAGGGGGCACCCAAGTGAAAATGGATGTATTGAGAAAGTAAAGATTCTAGATCTGCAGGGGCAGGCACCAGTGATGAGAGAACTGTGTGGACAATTGGCCCTGGCAGTCTGCAGAGCACAGCCCCAGGTCTCCAGTGGAGGAATGATTGCTACATAGATATGAGGAAAATACCTGATACCAAAGGAAGAATCACCAAGAAGATCAGAAGGACAATAACACGGACTCACAGAGGTCAGTTACAAGTCTTGTAAGAACCAAGCAGAATGGAAAATCTCACCATGTGTGAAGCATTAAGAAATGCAAGAAGAAATGCTCAACATCACTGGCCTTTAGAGAAATGCAAATTAAAACAACACTGAGATGTCTTCTTAGCCAGAAAGAATGACTATCATTTACAAAAAAGTAATAAGAAATGTTGGTGAAGCTGTGGGGATAAAGGAACCCTTATACATTATTGGTAGGAATGTAAACTGTTATAACCACTATAGAAATCAGTATGAATATTCTTCAAAAAATTACATCTGAGTCTGGTTTTCCATCTGTACTTATGATTATTGACTTTAAAAGGTCTTATATGGTAAATAAAACTGATGCTGGAAAAATAAAAGGGGGTACAGGCAGGGGCTAAAAGAACATGTACCAATCACCTACAATGAATGTAATCATTGTGTACTGCAAACATGTACTAATAAAAGTTAAATAAATAAATAAAGCATCAACTAAAAAATTCCACTTGGCCCAGTTATTCCCCTCCTAGGTATTTTTCCAAAAGAGTTAAAGATGCCATATTACAGTGATACATGCATGCCTGCATATAGCAGCACAATTAATAACAGATAAATCTTGGAAGCAGCCTATATGCCCATGAACAGATGAATGGATAAAGAATATTTTGTATTTACATAAAATAGAGTATTACTCTGCCATAAAGATAAACTTGAGTCACTAGCAGGAAAATGGATGCATCTTGAGACCTTTATTATTAACTAAAATAAACCAGGCACACAAGCTTAAATATTGCAGTTTCTTTAATATGAGAGACCCAAAGTATAAAGAGCAAATTAAAGACAGATAATAAGAAGTAGAAAGATAGATCTTTCCACAAGGGGAAGGGGTTCACATGATGGTGGGAGGGTGCAGGGCGGAAAGCGAAAGGGGATAAAAAGGAATTAAAAGTGAAGAGAAAGTGGATAAAAAAAGAACTAAAATATGTTATGTACATGTACCTACTTCATACAAGGAATATGAACACTATGTACTATAAACACATACTAATAAATAAAATTATCAGAAAAAAAGATATTCAAACTCAACTAACTATCACTAAAGGGACCAGACATAAATAAATACATTAGGCTTTGATGACCATACATAGTTATAAAAAATTTATGCTAGCTTTTAAAAAATACAAAAATAATTTTAGCTCATATGTATAAATATACACACAAGCCAAATCATTTAGAATATTTCTATGAATAAGAAAAACAGCACCACACAAATTAAATTAAAAATATTGGTGATCCAAGCAAAAAGTAACTAAGCACTCAAATAAGATGGGAAATAGAAAATCAATATAAAATCATCAAGAAGTGGCACACACAATAGAACTAATTGGTAAAGTCATTACATAACATATATTCAAGAGATTGGAGCAGAAATTAGTTGCAGATAGTAAATACATAAAAATACATACACTTAAAATATAAAAGGCAACAACTAACATGTCTGAGATCAAAAAATTAATAGGGTAAATGGAATTAACAGTATCCATTAACATTAACCTTACCAAAATAAGAGTAATAAAACATAGCAACAGAAGTTGTTAGCTTTCCATTTTTGTAACAAAAAGCCTGGGTAATCAATTTTTAAAAAGAGCAAATTTATTCTAGTTCACAGTTTTAAAGGTTTCAGTCCATAATCAGTTGGCCCCTGTTATGGTTTGAGTCTAGATGGGCCCCCAAAGCCTCATGTGCTCACAGGCTTTTGCAGAAGTGGCTTAATCTAGATTGTGTTATACTGGGACTGATTCATGATGCGATGCTAGGCTCAAGGGCACTAGGATTAAGAATGTGAGTGTTTTCCATCCTAAGTTGTCTAAATAAGGTAAAAGGGGCAGAAAGACACTGTTAAGGTCTCTTGTTGGTTTTGTTACTTTGTGGGCACCATGAACTGTTTCTCCTCTGAGATCCCCCTTTGCCTTGTTCCAGTCTCTCTTGGAGCCAGCCAATTATGGACTGAAATCTCTCCCAACTGTTAGCCAAATAAACCCTTTCCCCTCTAACTTTGAGGTCAAGTATTTTGTCTCAGCAATGAAAGCAAAGTAATTAAGATAGCCCTGTTGCTTCTGAACCTGTGCTGAGGCACAACATCATGGCAGGAACCATTGTGCTGGAGCAAAGCTGCACATCTCATTAACACAAGAGATGAAGACAAGGGGCTGAAGTCCCACCATGTCCTCCAAGGGCAGAGCCCCAGAGACCTGAAGACCTGTCCCTAGGCTCACTTCTGAATGTCTCCACTGCCCCCAGTACCACCAAATATGGTGCCATCTTTTAACTCATGAATAACTGTAGTATATTTCATATCCATAGTATACCAAATATGATAAAAAATGGGAGAAAAATTCTGAAAAAATACCCAGCATCAGTGTGTTGTGAAGCAAGAACGAGCATAATAATATTTGTACAAAAGGAGATTCTAGAAGAGAAAAGAAAGAAGAAAAAATGGAAAAGATATTCAGAACTAATGGCCATCATATTCCTAAATTTGATGGAATCCATAGATGTACAGCTCCAAGAAACTTAATGCAATATAAACACAAGAAATGTGAAGAACAATGATCTCAAATTAAATTGTAATTATATTGCTTAAAAACAATGATTAACAAAGATCTTGAGAGAGCCTACAAAAAGAGACACATTATAAGCACAAGAACAAAGATGAGAAAATCAATGGAATTACCTAGTAAAGAGTATAAGCCAAAAGGCACTGGAGCAGTATCTATAAAGCTTCAACAGAAAAGAATAACCAACTTGGAATTTGGTACACTGCAAAATAGGATTAAAGTTATACGTGAAATAAAAACTTTTCCAAACATGCAAAACCTAAAGTAATTCATCATATTTTATTATAAATAATTAACTTTTGGAAAATCCTTCTTCACAAAGGACTGATGAAGCAACAGAAATGCCAAATACCTGGGTAATATATATGAACATATATATGTTATATATTGAATATATTTGAGCCGATGCAAAAATAATTGACTATTTAAAGGGAAATATGGAAATATGATAATATTGTCTTGTCAAGTCTACATGACAAGTAAAAGTAAAATTTTGAAGACTAAAAACACAACTGCCCAGATAGGAGAAACGGAACTGTGCTTTTGTAAGCTATGCTCCGAACAGAGTGATATAACACCACTGAATAAGTTACATTTGTACAGTGTAAAACCTAAAATTCCATGACAACAAAACACATATAGTTTTAGTAAACAGGATAACAAAAAAAGATAAAGGGACATATAAAGATACTTATTCCAAAAGGGAACAACAACAGAGAAAAGAAACAGAATTGAAAGCAAATGTACTTTTTGATATTATATTTTTATACTGATAGTGTTCAGGACATCCTACCCCAACATGTGGCACCATGGCATTGGAGCAGAGAGCAGAGTAGCTGGAAGATCGTGCTGTAATGTTCTCCCACTCTTCATCTTAGAAGTAGGTCAAAATAACTAGGAATGATTTTCTGACCTTCTCCTGAAGCATATCTTAAGACCCTTTTTGAAAGGTGTCTACCCTATCCTTAAAGAAAAACACCCTTTTCTCTGAAGAATACAGAAGAATTTGAAAAATATTTTCTGTTTCCTCATGTTTGTTATCATCAGATCATACTCTGTGTTCAATCTCATTTATCCCAAAGTGTAAACTTTTCATGAAACCTACCATAAAAATAGACGCGTAAGTACATCTTTTTGTCTTCACTTTGTTATGAATTCTGCCATGTCACAAAACTTTTCAGCATTTCTGGGCTTCGAATCCATGACCTTACACATGCTAGGTAGGTACTCTATGACTTATCTATTCCTTCAGCCATCACATAAAACTTGTATTGAATAAATATATATGTTTCTCTCCAGTTAATCTGTCAATGCCAGATTTCCTTTCAGAAGTAAAAGCTACTGTGGACATCAGACAAAAGTCACCAAAACAACATTGGTCTCCCATGTCTCTGCCTAAGGGGAATGGACAAGTAAAACTGGTTCAACACTTTTCTTTCCAAATTCAGATTACCAGTAGATAACATTTTTTAAAAATAGTTGCTGGGGAGGAAGGATGAGATGAGGTTGATAAAAGGGTACTGAGTTAGAGTTAGAAAGAAGGAAAAGAAGTCCTGGTGTGTTATTGTACAGTAAGGTGAATGTAGATAACAACAATGTACTATATATTTTTAAAAACTAGAAGATTTTGGATGTTTTTACTATGCATAAGGAAATGATAAATGTTTGAGGATATATACATGTTTAAACTGATTTAAACATTACATAATGTGTACATACATCAAAACATTACATGATTCCCCCAAAAAACTAAATAACAAAAAAAAATGAGAAAAAATATTTAAACTCTGACTGTCAACAGTAACATTGAATGTAAATTATGTAAAATTCCAATTAAAATAAAGAGATTACCAGGCTCGATAAATGAGCAAGACTCAATTATTTGAGTCTCACATAAGATCCATTTTAAATATTAATAAAACTATATTTTAAAATGAAAGATGGAAAGTAGTCAAAATAAAGATGGAAGGCCTATATAAATACAAAGCAAAATTGTTTTCTTCCCCCAAAATATTGCCAAGGATATCACTCTTGGTCATTTAATGAAGAAGGAAACATAACATTTATATTTTTAGTAACAGAGTGTATTGGCCAGCTTTCCACCTACTAGGATAATGCACCAACATCAAAAACTTAAAGTCAGAGAGGTTTATTTTGGCTCAAACTTTCAGAGGTGTCAGCTCATTGTCAATCAGCTTCAAATCAAAAGCATCATGGTGGAAGGGTCAGCGAAAGCAACAGTGCTCATTTTCTGAAGGCCAGGAAGCAAGAAACCCCAGCAAGAGATGCATCATCCAAAAGCAAGCCCCACTGATCCAGCTTTAATTAGATCTCACTTCCTAGCAGGACATTCAGCTATGAGTATCAGAGGATTAATCCACTGATGAGTATGGCACCCTTGTGATCCCATCTTCTCTCTAAGAATCTCTTATTCTATTCAATCTGACACCAAGGTTAGCGATCATGCAGAGTTTTAAAAATTATCAAGCCAAACCTAATAGAACTTCAAGAATAGGTGGAAAAATCCTCAAATATAATTAGAGATTTGAATTTTTTCACTGATTGATAGAAAATATCAAAATCAGTAATAACGTAAAAGAGGCAAACAGCATTATTTAACAACTTACATTAACATTTATAGAACACACTACCTAATATTACAAATTATATATTTCTTTCAAATGCATGCCCTTAAGCTCTTTTACTAAGAAACACATTGTTCTTGGCCACAAACCAAACCATAATCAATTTAAACATATTCAAGTCACACAAATTGTACTTTTTGACAACAATGGATTAAAATTAGAAATCAGTAGCATAAAGTCATATTTTGGGAATCTACAAAAAATAATAAAGTTAATAAATATTAGTATACAAACCCTCTTTCTTTCCATATATATGAAACCACCCTAATAGAAATTGAAGGCTGAGTTATAACTCAGTGGTAGAGTGCTTTCTTAGGAGGTGAATTTGATCTCTAGCACTGTCAAAAAAAGTAGTGTGAATTTAAAAATAACCCTAGAGTAATAACCAAATATTATTTAGATTAAATCTGACAAAATTGAAGAAGAATCTGTAGACTGACAAATTTAGGAGAGTAGTAAAAGAGATTAAAGTAGAAGTGAAAAATGGACAGATGTTCTGTGGATATTATGAAAAGACTCTTCTCCCCTAACTGACATGTATTCAGTGTTACACCATACGAAATGCCAATGGGCATATTATGTAAAAGTTGAGAAGTTATTACTAAAATTCATATGGAAATACAGAGGACCTAGAATAACCTTAATAATTCTGAATAAAAAAAGAACAAAATTGAAGAAAATAGGCTAATTGGAGTATTACACATCTTTAACAATCCAGGCAGTGTGGGATGGAATAAAGATAGACTAATAATTCACTGAAAAACTGAATAAAGGGTACAGAAATAAACCCACACACGTGGGTTCAATTATTTTCAAAAGGACCCAACACATTATTATTCTAATATGACTTTCAAAAACATGCTACTTTCATCAGATAGCCCTGTGCAGAGATGAATTTCAATCCATACACTGTGTTGAACTAAAATATAACCTACTAAATGTGATGCTATGAGAACATATTTAAAATCTTTGGAAACTTAGGTTAGAAAAGATCTCTTAGATATGACACTAAAACAAACTCCAAATTTTATCCATTCAAATAACTCAGTATCCTGATATTCATGTGGGCATTATCATTTTTTAAAATTTTCATAAAAGTATAAAACTAATATCATAGAGCCTAGAAAAAGACCAAACTGAAATAGGAAACAGCTTCTGTCTGCATAATTTCCCCAAATGATCCCTACTTAAATTTAATAGTATGTACATGTGAGACATAAAACTATTATTTACTTTCCCAATTTTATATCACCTTAGGAATTTTCAGCAAATGGAATTAGAAAGATGTTTTGAAAAGATTAAGAGGTTGATATTTGCAACTGTCCCTAATGGCACAAAATATCATATAAATGCTAATTTTCTTAGGTATTTACTAATTTCAAATCAAATCTCAATAACTTTTCATTTTATAAAAGCTTCTTAACAAAAATTGAATGCACATTTTCAAAATTAACTAAATCTGAAAATGTGCCTAAGTAGAAAATGAGTGCATCAAACCAGGTTTTCCAGTGCCTAAAGCATTCACTGTTAGTTACCAAAGCAGCTTGGAAAACTGACAAATCATGTAAGCTGTAAGTGTATCTTTCAGTATGATGGAAAAAGTACATGCTTATTTGTGTTCTAGACATTCAAAACAGAATTTACCGAACACGGTGAATTAGGAGAAACTTCAAGATCTTGATTTGTTATTTAAAGATATTTAGTTTAGTGGTCATATATTTAGACTGCATTGAATATAAGCTATTTTGTTGGTTATTTCATGATTATAAAATTGGTTTTGGTGATGTTTAATGGTTTAATTTATTAATTTAAAATGTAAAGAATATGTGCATGTTATGTGTTATGTAATGTGTGTTATATAGTATTCAAAATCCGCACTATACTGAAAAGAAGTCTTTCTGTTTCATGTTTGCTAATCACTTGCTTCCTTCTTCTATAATGCCTTTTGTTGAATGGTTACTTGCTAAAAACTTGTTTTCTACCTTATTTATATCCTGTGCAGTGTACCTTCAAGGTCTTTTCATTTTAGTATGTTTAGAACTATCCCATTCTTTCCCAAATATCATTGTATGGATATAACAAAATTTATATAAGTCCTTGACTAATAAACATTCATGTTGTTTCAAATAATTTAGCCAGTGGACACAGTAGACACAACTCTGGCAATATATTTTTGCATGCACCTGCTTTCTCCATGTGCTACAGCATGTCTGCAGGTGTGTATCTGGGAGAGGATGTGATGGTTCCTTTCTCTTGGTTTATGAAGACTATGATCAATCCCCAAGCAAAAACAGGAGAAAAGGGAGGAGAAAGGGGAGGAGAAAAACCCAAAAGAAAACTGGAGATATGCTGACCTGGGGAGAAGGCAGCTTCCCTTCATAGTCGTCAGAGGAAGAAGCTGGAGTAAATACGTGTCAGTCTTAATTTCCCCTCTACAGGGTATAGGGTAGACATCTGTGTCTATATCCACATTTGCTGGAAAACTGGATGCCTGAGGTCTGTATCTCAGGAGCAATATCAAGACACCTCTGGGCTTCAGAAAGACTTGCTGACAAAAGCCCCAAATGGAACCAACTGGTATAATCTCAGGGCAAGATGGACAAACAGCCTGGCCAGTGAAATTATACTCTGAGAAGGGTCCTTTCCAGAGCTGCTTCAAATTGGGCTACTGGGTACAAAGGAAAAAGAAAACCCCATGAGTGGGTTGGATGAGGCGGATCAGATGACCTAGAGTCTCTGTCCCTTCAGCTCTTTGAGTTGACTGCAGAGCATGTCTGATTTTCTTTCTTCTCAGTGCTGAAAAAAACAACTGCTAATCCAAACAGTTAAGCATTCATGAGCACGGCCTGGGATTTACCTCCCAGCAACACACCTGCCTTGCAAGCGCAAGCTCCTGAGTTCAATCTCCAGTACCAACCCCCCCCCCCAAAAAACCAAAACAAAACAAAAAAAGAACTCATGAGCAAAATTTGACTTTTGAGGCACATAATGTATAGAAAAGAAACACAGAAGTACTGTGCTGAGTGCTGTGGTGCTCAGGACTGAGTGCAGGATAGAAGTGATTGTCTATTTATGACCCACAGCGGGTCATAAATTTCCAGAAAAAAAGACATTGAGAGAGAGGTAGAGAGGAGGAGAGGGAGGGAGGAAGAGATGGGTGGAGAGGAAGGGAGAGGGAGGGAGGATGAAGGGAGGGAGGGAGGGAGGGAGGGAGGATATGAAGAGGTTGTGATCACAGAGGTAGAAGTGGCAACATTTTCTGGAAATGGAAAAAATAAAAGAAAGAACTCCTTCATACCTAACCGCAAACGTTCCTCTTCAGAGCTTCTTGGACTCAACCTCCATCTCTTTACTCTGTGAACATAATCAATATATTAGTGGAAATATAAAATAGATACAACAAATGCGATCAAACAGAAGCTCTCTCACTTTTGAAACACCAATTTATCCATAAGCTCTTCCACTCTCCATTTTCTTCCTGTAAGATGTTAGGGTTCTTGAAAGTAATAGAATTTATAGAAAAAATATGTAATAGATTATAAAGAATACATAATGAAAAGTGTATGTTCTTATGTAACACATATTTTATATAATATATGTCCATATAGTATATTTTCTGTATATAGAGATATATTTACTTAATATCTCTCTCTACATATATATATATATATATATATATATATATATAGTGATTTATTAGGTAAGCTTACAGCATCAAAGGTGGGAGCATGCACAAAGGCAGAGAGTCTATCTACATGCTAAATAACCAGAGGATCCAGTAGCTTCTCATTCCCAGAAGCTGAAAGTCATAGAACAAGAGGGTCAAAGATGTAGCATTAGTTTGAGAACAAAGTCCTGCAAGCTCCCTGATGAGACCCTGGTATGAGCATGCATCGGAAGGCTGATTCAACTGGAGTCTGATGTCCACAAGTGACAGACAACATTCACAAGATTCACCTGCTGGAGTCAGATGGAGCGTTTTAACTCATACCAACTTCATCCTTCTTTCCTTTTTATGCCATCAAGGCTACAAGCCTATTGGGTGTTGCCAACCACAGCTATATTGGGTCTTTCTTGCTCAGTTTGCTGCCCTATATGTCAGTCATCCTTGGAAACATTCCACATATACAGAACTGTGTTTTACTGACATACTAGGTGTATATTAATCCAGTCAAGTTGATGTGTCATACTTATAAGTCACAAGAACAACTATCCATCTTTGCCTCTGGATTGAATTCTTTCTGTTATCAAAGGATTTCCTCCTAAGGCTGTATGAACTCCCTTCAATCTAGTTCTCCTCTCTATTAAGAAGATTTGCCTTAATACAAAACAAAACAAAACACAATAACCAACAAAATTCTTCTTTGAATTAGCATTTCCTTCTAATCACAGTACATTCTCAATTCTCTACTTTTTTTCTCTTTCCTTTTCAACCAGGTATTTAAAATAGAAATCATTATTTCTATTTATTCATGTAGTAATCTGCTACTGGCACTATTCTATGTCTGGGAATATGAGATAAAATACAACAGAAAAATGAAGAACAAAGCAAGGATCATGCCCACAAGCTGCTTATGTTCTGTGGGTTCACTTGTCCGCCTAATAGTCCTCCTATGCCAGGGTATGAGTTCCTATCTGTCCTTTTGAAATAGCCCTTGACATCTCAGTGGACAAAATCTAAAGGTCAATACTCTGTTTGTCTGATCACTCTTCTGTCTTCAGTTGACTTTGCAGTAATGATTTGCTAAATAAAACTTACAGGAGATGCATCTTTGTATTAGCCCCCTGCTCTGGACCCCCAAACCAAACCTGAATGGAGTCACTCATTCTGGGTGCCATATGATTGCACTAGACTTCAAAGGGGGTCAGTTAAAAAAACAAAATAAAAACAAAGCAAAACAAGAGATTCATATCAAACAACCAGAAGGACCCACTTTACCTGAATTGGCATAGTAAAGAAGTGCCCTCCATTTTAACCCTGTAAGCAAAGTAACTGAGCAATGATCGATCTGTTTCTTAGTCCTTACTTTAGATTTCTTTCTTTAGGCTTTTTCTCTCTCCAGAGCAAAACTAGTTAGAATGCTCTGTTAGCTAGGATGCTCATTCTATTTTATATACATTTTATATTTTATAAACATTGCCCAATCCTAAAATCATGAATATATCTGTCTAGGTCTTCAAATTGAATTTTTAGTAATTTTGTCTTTTACACTTGATCTTAGACAAAAGGCTGAGTAACAATGTAGTTCTTTCTTTTGATATATCATAACTGACCATTTTCCTTGAAAGGAACCATAAAGAATCAAAGTAAAAATCTACATTATACACAGTACATACCTAAAAGGGTGTCTTAGTTATGTTTCTGAAACAAAATACCTGACACCCAAAGTTAAATGTGGAAAAGTTAATTTTAGCTCACAGTTTGTAGAGGTTTCAGTCCATAGTCAGCTGGCTCCAAGGCAGAGTGGAACATGGTAGAGGGATGTCGCAGAGGAGAAACAGTTCATGGCACACAGAGGACAGCAAAACAAACAAGGGACCTTAACAGTGTCTTTCTGCCCCTTTTATCTTATCCAGACTATCAACCATCTCTGAAAAAGCCACCTATGGTCTCATGAGGATTTGGGGGGACATCGAGACCTAAATCATAATAAAGAGGAATAGCTGGGTCAAACAGAACCTCCAGTTTGTTTGTTGGTTTGTTCTTGAAGAATCTTCATACTGATTTCCACAGTGATTGTAGCGTTTTCCATTTTACTCTACCATTAACAATGGAGAAGTTTCCTTCTGTCCACAGCTATTCCCCTTCTAGGTATCTTCCAGAAAGACAGTCATCATACCACAGTGACACTGACATACTCATGCTTATAGCAGTACAATTTATAATAGTTACATTTTGGAAACAGCCTATATGCCCATCAACAGATGAATGGATTATATACAATATAGTACTACTCTGACATAAAGGATAAACTTAAGACATTTTTAGGTAAATAGATCCATCTCAAGACCATAATATTAAGTGAAATAAATCAGATGCACAAGTGTAAATATCACATTGTTTCTCTTGTGTGAGAAACATAAAGTGTAAATAAGGACCAAAATGGGGGATAGATATTAGGAAGAATTTATTCAAATAAGAAGGGGAACAAGAAAGGTGGAAGGGAAGGCAAAGGGGGTTTTACAAAAAGAAAGACAGTGTAAGGAAAAAATGGAAGCAGAGCTTTTTGTAATTGGGGTGGGAAAGAAGGGTTGAAGAGAGGGGAGGCAAACGGAAAAAAAAGAATTAAGACATATTATGTACAGGTATAAATTCCCCACAATGAATGTGATCATTATGTATGGCAAACACATCCTAATAAAACCATAGATTAATTACTTAAAAAACACAGTACAGTAAGCTTTAAACAAAGATAAATAAAACATTCTACAAACCTTTATCAAGAACAGTGAACAAATAAGAAAGTAAGAGTCAGACTACTATATTTTTCATCATCTCCAGAGAGAGAAACCAAACCATCTCTATTTGGTTCAGAATAAACTCATATCAGCAGGAAGTTATAAATTTGCTTCCTCACTGCCCTCAAATTACCATTTATTTCTAGATTTCATCTAATAATCATGTATAATACCCCCATCATATTAAATAACAATAATCATAAATATACTTAATTTAAATATAAAGAAATGGAAATCAAAAAAAGAACTGGTAGGGGTTGGGGATTTAGCTCAGTGGTTTCGCTACCTGCTGCGCAAGTGCAAGGACCGGAGTTTGATTCCCCAGTACCAAAAAAAAAAGAACTGGTAAAAATCTATCCAATGTTAGCTAGCTAGTAAGGATGGCCATACAATTTGGTTAAGAAAGAAAAAAAAAAACCTCATTTTTAAGCCCTACACTTTTGCTTTCTGCATTACTAAATTTGTGGTTAAAATGTGCCTTGCTCTAAAGGGAAATTTTATGTAATTATTTCAAAGCTTTATAAAACGCTAAATTATTAGATAACTCAAGAATTTTATAAGATATCCTATGAAAGGAACACGTATTTTCATTTAAGCTTTATAATATAAGTTATACATTATAGCAAGTTATACATGTTACATCTAATTATGTAAACAGCTTCTCTAATTTATGGTTCACTCACTTGATAAATACCATTTTAGGGTACTATTTTAGACATATCATTTTAGGAGGTATGTTAGGATAGTAGATATCTAAGTGTGGTAGACTAGTCATCTTGAGTGGGAACACCCAGATGGAGTGAGTCAGTGTGGTTCTGAGCATGGAAGACCCACCTGAGGATTGTTGCCAACAGCACAAGTGGGGAGCAGGAAGGGAAGATTGCATGCTCTTGATTTTCCCGGAGAAGCTTGCTTCTGCTGGTGTTCCTGATATGAACTAGGCTGTTCTCACTGTTGCCTGGGATGGCTTTCTCTTTGAAGGAGCTCTGGTCTTCACCTGGAGTGTAGCTTCCTGCTCTAGTGCAGATGCCTCAACTTTCTGACACAAATCTTTTACCCTGCTGGCGCAGACTTCCTAGCTTCCACCACTGGCCTTTGGGCCTTCCTAGTGCAGATCCTTGATAGAGACTTGCATGAGACATTGCCATGGGCTCTTGGCTTCCAGCTGAACTCTTAGAGGACACTTCTGTGGACACTAGGCCTTTGGTTGAACTCTTATGGGACATTGCCTTGGGATCTAGGCCCTTGGCTGGATCCATCGGGTATCTGGTGTGTGGACAGATCTCTTCCACTCCTCTGCATTTGACTTTTTAGGTGAATATTATAAAGTAATCCTACAAATTATGTGTCCTGTATTAAATCTATTCCTTTGCAAAACCCACTGACTCTATTAAACTCTGACTACAACATTAATCATATTGTTTTAATGCAGCAAAAATTTAAGTCCCTACTTTTTGGATACATTAACAGAATTAGTATCTTAAGACAAATTCAGTATTTTTAAATAATCAGTTCCCTCAAAAATATTTCTTTTAGAAATATTTGGGTTCCACCCTATTTCAAAACATTACATAAACTGCACCCATAAAGAATATATAGTTGTAGATGATAGATGATTGATAAATGGATACATATATACATTCATAGATTAGATAGGACAGACACTATGATAAAGACAGCTGTGGTCTTCTTCCTTAGTAATCTGGATTTTAGGTAAAATGTGCATGATTTTTCCCTAAAGAGAATTAGATTTCTACTAAATAGTGAAATAAATGAGTTTTTCATATCCAGCACCTGCAATTAATTCTTTTTTTTTATTTTATGGATATATTTCTGAAACACTCCATCAAAAGTAAGTAATTCAGGCTTTTTTTCCTGGAATTTTATACTCACAAAGACAATATTTCTTGGTATATCACTATTGCAAATCTTTTTCCTTCCAGTTCTCATGACTATTTCTTGCCATTTTCCTGTGGCCTTGATAAAGATATTCAAATGATAGTTGATAGTTATACTGATGGGCTGATATGATGGACAGATTTCTCTCATGGTTAGTTTTGGTTCCTGCTCCTACAGTTCATTCATTAAGAGTTCTGTCGAATTTTGTTACATAACGCTTATCATATTCAGATATTTCCTTTCTGCTCCTACTTTGCCAACATGTTTTATTTTGTTTTAGGTTTAGCAACTACTGTCTTAGCATCTAAGCAATATTTTCTCTGTTGTAAACTAGGGTGATAAATATAGTGATTCATTTTGGGTTTTTGGGATTTTTTTAGACAGGGTCTCACCAGGCAGTCCTTGAACTCCATATAGACCCCAACAAGCCTGACTTCAAAATCTCAGTTCTCCTGTCTCAACCTCCGCAGTGCTGATATTGCAGGCATGTGCCACTATGTCAAGCTTACTGATTCATTTTTTTCTTCTGTACTTGAATGTTTTTATTGGAGTGAGGCACATTTGATCACAATCAGTTACACAGTTTAAATATATTTTTAGACATGTTAATTAATATTTAGTTATATTGTATGTACAAATTAGCCTGTATTTTTATTTTCTTGTATTATTCATATATCCTAATTTGGATTTCAAATCAACAATACAGTAGCCTCTTAAAAGAATCTGAGTAGATTCTTTTCTTTCTATTTTTCAGGGCAAAAAACTCAAAGGGTAGAAATAATGTTTTGGAAGAAATAAAATAAAATTTGGAGAGAAAACTTACTTGTTATTATTTCATTTTAATAGTTTAATTATTAATCTACATACAATTTTCTTCCTTATTAATTTTGCTGTGCTAAAGCATTCTTGGTACTTCTCTAATTAATTTAATTTCCAATTTTTCATATGTAACTTTCTTCTTTCTTAAAATCTCTCTGGTTGGTTTGTTTTCATCTTTTCTTAAGTGATTAATCTTTTAATATGTTTATATTATTAGTTTTTTCAGAAAACTTATTAAATTTTTCTTGTTTTGTTCTTTCTTCTTTTTCTCCCTCTACAGTTTACTGATTTGAGTCATTGCTACTTTCCTTGCTTCTTAACTGCTTGCTCTCTCTCTCTCTTTTTCCAAACTGTATAGTTTCAGGCTTAGTGCATTCATTTCTAAGTTTTCTAATAATTTTATTAAACTTGGAAGTTTTCTTCAAAGTAACCTTTCAACGTTTTAAGTATGCTTCTGTTTATACTTTTGTCTTTCTGAACTTTTAATTCAAACGATGTTCAATAAAATATTAAGCTTACCGACACAACTTTTAAAGGCGGGGAGGTATATCTGACTCACATTTTAAGCAAATTCAGTCCATGGAAGGAATATCATGGCCGAAGGCCGTTGCAAGGAAACCCTCTAGTTTCAGGATGCCTGGAAGCAGAGCAGGGAACAGGGCCAAAAAATAAGGGACCAAGGACCAACAGAGACCCCGAGGCCATGCCTCCATGGCCACCCAGACACACCTTTGAATGTGCTCCAGTCCTCTGCGTAGCTCTCAAGCCAACCAAGTTAACAACAGTCTAGTTTAACTATCACATTCCTGCACTGATTTCGACTATTTTGAGATTGTATCGCTAAGTGGATATATTTTTAAGACAGGCCATTCAAAGATGAACACACACAAGCATACCTAACTTATTTCTAACGGTAAAAAGCTGTCATAGAATCATCTTATTATTTGAAAGACTTCAGTTATATAGGGGATGAAAAAAACTTAGTATTTTGTATGTGCCATGCTGTAGTGCTGTTTCTCTTAACAGCCAGTATTGAAAAAATGATGATCCATTGGTACAATTATAGTCATAAATAGGTTTTTATAATTTTTGTAGTTCTTGACAATTAAAATGTTGAATTTTGAATGCTTAAAGTGCAAGATGGCTAATTATTGTCATAAGAATTATTTATGTAATAAAACATTTTTTCACCAGTATAAATAAATTAACCAATAAAACTCATGTTCTTACTCACTCTTAAAGCATAAACTGCCGGTTAATACTGCCCACTTAGAAGTTGAGGTGTCTTTCTCCCAGTTCCTGAAATGAACTGCCCACCATTTGCTTGGGCTGGACAGTGTCTGAAAAGAAAGCACTATTGCAGATTATCCTTCAGCTCTATGCGAGCAGTGTCTTGATATTAGCAGCCATAGGTCTTGGCTGTGTGTTGGCGCTGAGGGTGTGGAATAGGAAGTGACTAGATATAGGAATAAGTGCAACAGGAATGCTACTGAGTGAACTCAGGTCCTCTGAGTAATGAAATAGTTGAATTTAAGGGCCAGTAGGTTTTATCACTCTGAAATACATCAAAGGTATGTTGGCATAAGAGGACATTAATTAATAGAGAGGAAAAATTAGAGAAAAATCAGAAGACTGAAATTGTGAATCACACAATTGTGAATTGTGAGAATCACTGGGCACTGGATACACACATGCTCCTGAACTTGTTTTTTATCATTCTGATCATGTGCAGAGTCCTTCATGATGACATTATCCTAACTTTAGTCCAGGTCACAAGTCCCAGTTGGGTTCCTTTCCCTCATTTTACATCCCTGCACACAGTTTATTTTCCACACTCATTCCTTGGTTTACCCTGCTGATCTCCAGAGTTTAACCCACCAACCCTTGTTCTTTTTCCACTGTAAACCATAAATATCTAACATATCCATAGATAATCTATATTAATTTTTTCCCCTAACTGAAACCTGGCATTTGTTTCAAACTCTCATGCTGACAGAAGAAAAGGATTATCAAACAAATGTTTGAGTGTTTGTATGTATGTGTTTAGAATATTTTAAATGAAATATTTGTGTCAATACATTTTTCAACTGCTATGTGATTTTGTCAATAAATATATAATTGCTTACTCACTCAATCCTATGAGTTCACACTTTCTACTTTACAATCCTAAAACATATAGTGTTTTAAAAATTTGTACCAAAATTTTATGTTTTACTTTTACAAAGAGCACAGGAATTACAGTTTCTTGTACTCTGCATTGAGAAAGTATTTATTTGTAAAAGTGTTTAACATTACTTCACGTAGTGTATGACTTGTATTATTTGTTCCTCAGGGTAAGCCTATAGAGAAGGGAAGGAGGGTATGTCTTTCCTTGTCACATAATCACTCTATATAAAAAAGAGAATCTGCATCTGAGAGGTTAGATAATCTTCCCACATTTTCACAGCAAATGTCTCAAGGCTAAGACTGTATATTAAATATTTGCTTTGAAAAGTAAATGCGAGTTAGGTTACATACTCATATGCTCTTCTTATCGCAAATCTATTCTCCAAATTTCAAGAATTTTTCTTCACAGTTAAAAACAGAAAAATGAGCAGTGCAGCCTAATTTGCAGCATTCATATTAGTCTAGTTGAAAAGGACTGGATGAAGTTTGGAGAAAAAGCACATTTTCCTTTCAATTTTATATGGTTTGGTTTCTCTGAAAATATTCAAATGTCCACATATAATTTCTCTTTGTTAGATTAATGGCTCCACTAAAAATCCTAAATTTTGAGCAACCGCCTTTAATTTTAGAAAACATTAATGAATAAAATAATTAGACTAATTCCACTGCCAAGCCAGAATATGAGGTTTTTTTCTCTATCATTGTTTACTGTTGTCCATTTCAGTGTTCTCACTTCTAATTGCTACTACTTTATGCAGAGCCCATCCCTCACTTTATACACTAAAGTAATCAGTCTGACACTTTCCCTGGAATGTGTCGGGTTACATTAAAAAACAATGATAGCAATTACATGATAAATATTTGATATTCTAGTTTCATGCATTCATAGCACTTATCTAAAAAGCTATTATGAAAATAAATTTATGCCTCCAAAAGTATAATCACTTACCATTTAAAAGCAGTACTCATTTATCCCAATATTCATGTATTATTTGCAGTAGTTACAAACACAGTGCATTGATTCTTGGGATGTAACGGCAAGCATAAGCATAAGTGACTCTCAGTGCTTCAACATATTTTTGTAGACATTAAGTCACTGAAAATGTCTTTCCCCTGAAAAGTGGCAAACATGTCATAAAAGTAAGATCATCTGTAGTTAAAACATGTGAGACACTGCAGATAAGACACAAGTCTCCCTAAGGGCAGATCACTGATATTACTAGTGAAAAGAAAAGCTATGTTAACAGCTTCACGTGTACTGAGGATGTAGAAAGAGTCACAACAACAATGAACTCTGCTTCAGTGCTAATCCTGCTCCAGAAGACCACGGTGTGGGAACTGAAGTTGTTATCAGGAACATACCTAGTGTGAGTTTGACTCTTCAGGAAGAGGTAGAAAGCAGAATTGGTGGTGCAAAGATATTTTCAGTTCACTAAACTACAAAATTATGACTTTTTTTGGTACTAGAGATTGAAACCAGGGCCTTTGCACTGAGAATCAATCCCAAACCTTTTTTGTATTAAAACAAAAATATTGGTCTGTTTTTAAGACTAGGTCTTGCTAAGTCACTAACTTGCCCAGGCTGGGCTCTTTCTTATTTGCTATTCTCCTGCTTCAGGCTCCCAGAGGGCCTGTGCTACCACACCAGGCTTCTCCTCCCCCTCATCTGCCCCATTGTATGTGCTGTGGCACAGCAAAGAGGCACAGAGCAGGGAACAGTGAAGAAGGGGGCCGCCATGTGTCAAGATGGCTTGCTTCTACCTGGAAATGGAGTGGAATTAAAGAATTATTACTCCTTCTACCCTCAACTGATACACAGTCTAACTGAAGTACTATTCCTCCTTTACAATTCAACGACTTCATTTCAAAGTTGTGTCTCAACCACCAAAGGCAATAGACCCAAAGGAACTTTAAATCAAGTTTATTGCCTCAGCCCCTAAATTTATACTCTGAAAACATTATTTTTTACTTGCAGAGGTAAATATCTTATTGATTTTCTGGAACAACTTTACACCTTCAGTTTACATTACCTGTATCTACAGATGAGATCGGAACACAAAGTGATTGTAAGTCAGGCCACATATGTCTGGATAAAATCTTTGTATGCTTATAAGAAATACATGAAAATGAAATATATTTTCTGAGTTCTTGAAAATATTTTTTAGCGTATCCTGTGTATGAGGATTGTCACTGATACTTTTTCAAAAAGGTTTAGAAAACACAAATTCTGTTCTAAACAGTGCCCGATACATTGACGTGACATATTGCTTTTTATCCATCCACCAGAAGCTTCATCTGACAATGACATTCACTGAAACAGGTGACTCTGACGGGTCTCATGAGGTAGCCCCACCTTTGTGCTTTCTTTTCTCAAGTCACAGGGACTGCTTTTTCCTTGAGAAGTCAAAATGAATTTCTGCATTAGCTCCTAATTTTATTTCTCTACAGGAAACATTTCTTTTTACTTGTACATGTACATTATTTTTTTTTTTCTTAAATTCTTTTATTGGTACATTGTAGGTATACAACACAATTACATTTCTCATTGGGAATTGGACCTTTACATAATGCATCTTGGTTCTTATTTTTTCCCCATTCCTAGCCCTCCCTTCACGCCCTCCACCCTTCCCTATTTACAAAGACTTTATTTCCATTTTTTCCATTTCTCATCATCTTTCCTTTCCCTTCTTTCCCTTCCCCTGCCCCTCCCACTACCCCTACCACATTGGACATTTTCTTACTATTTTCCATTATCAATTATTCATTCTAATCATTGGTACATTTGAGGTATACAATATAATGACATTCATTGTTGGAAATTTGCAACTTTACATAATCTCTCCTGGTTCTTATTTTTCACCTTTGCCCAACCCTCCCTTCAACCCTTCCATTCCTCCCTGTTTACAAAGATTTTGTTCCTATTTTTCCATTTTCTCATCTTAATTCCATTCCCTTCTTTCCTTTCCCCTACCCCTCCCACTTCCTTCCCCTTTGCTCCTTTTCTTCCTATTTCACATTACTTATTATACATTTTAGTCTGTATTTACACTTTCAGTTTCTCAAGCCAGAGAAACTATTTGGTATTTATACATGTGTGTCCTATTTATTTCACTTAAGAGTATCACCTCAATGCACATCCATTTAGCTATAAATGTCTCTAATTTCTCATTTTTTATGGCTGAGTAGTACTCCATTTTATTAAAAAAACACATTTTCTTTATCAGTCTCCAGTTGATGGGCATTTGGGCTGTTTCCAAGTTTTAGCTATCACAAACTGTGCTGCTATGAACATGGGTGCACATATATCACTGTGGTATGATACTTTTAATTCTTTGGGGAAGATCGCCAGCAGTGGAATAGCAGGGTCAAATGGGACTTCCAGTCCTAGTTCTTTGAGGTATCTCCATATTGATTTCCACAGTGCTTGCACCAGTCTACACTCCCACCAGCAGTGGAGCAGGGTTCCTCTTTCCCCACAGCCCCAGCAGCATTTGTTATTGCTTGATTTCATGATAGCAGCCATACTTTCAGGAATGAGGTGGAATCTCAGCGTTGTTTTCGTTTGCATCTCTCGAATGACCAGTGATGTTGAACATTTTTTCATGTATTTACTTGCTATTTCTACTTCTTTGTCTGAGAAATGTCTGTTCATTTCAGATACCCATTTTAAAATTGGGTCTTTAAATTTGGGAGGTCTGATCTTTTTAAGTTCTTTATAGATTCGAGATAGTAGACCTTTGTCTGAGGAACTGCTGGAGCAAATTTTCTCCCACATTGTGGGTTGTCTCTTCACACTACTGGTGGTTTCTCTTGCAGTGCAGAAGCTTTTTAATGAGAAGAGATCCCACTTGTTGATTGTTTGTGCTAGTTCATGGGCAACTGAGGTTTTGTTCATAAAATCTTTTCCTACACTGATGTCTTCAAGGGTTCTACCTAACCTCTGTTCCAACTGGTTCAGAGTTTCTATTTTAATATTTAGATCTTTAATCCATTTTGATTTTAGTTTTGTGCATGGTGAAAGATACAGGTCTAGTTTTAATCTTTGGCAAGTTGAAGCCCAATTTTTCCAGCACCATTTATTAAAGAGGCTATCTTTCCTCCAGTGAGGGCGTTTGGCTCCTTTATCAAAGATGAGATGGCTGAGTGTGTCTGGCATTGTTTCTGCATCTTCTAATCTGTTCCACTGGTCCTCAGGTCTGTTTCTTTGCCAGTACCGTGCTGTTTTTATCACAGTAGCTTTGTAGTATAGTTGCAGGTTGGGGATTGTGATACCCCTTGGCATGTCTCTGTTACCTAGAATTGCTTTTGGTATTCTGAGTCTCTTCTTGTTCCAAATGAATTTTTGGATTGTTTTCTCATGGTCTGAGAAGTATGCTAATGGGATCTCAATTGGAATTGCATTAAATCTATACAGCAGTTTTGGAAGTATGGTCATTTTCACTATATTAATCCTTCCTACCCAGGAGTAGGGTATGTCTGTCCATTTTCTGATATCACCTTTAATCACTCTTTTCAGACTGCCATAATTTTCAGAGAAGAGGTCTTTGATTTCTTTCGTTAGGTTGATTCCTAGGTATTTCAGTTTTTTGGATGCTGTTGTGAAAGGAATTATTTGCCCTATTTCTCTCTCAGTGAGTCTGTCATTGGTGTAGAGGAAGGCTATTTATTATTGTGTGTTGACCTTGTAACCAGTTACTTGACTGAATTTGATTATTTAAGTCTAGAAGACTTTTGGTGGAGTTCTTGGGGTCTTCTATATAGAGTATCATGTCATCTGCAAATAATGATAATTTGACTTCTTCATTTCCTATCTTTATTCCTTTTATTTCTTTCTCTTGTCTAGTTGCCATGGCTAATGTTTCCAGAACTCTATTGAACAAGAGTGGTGATAGTGGACATCCTTGTCTTGTTCCTGATTTTAGTGTAAAGGATTTCAGTTTTTGACCATTTAGTATGATGTTGGCTGTTGGTTTTTCATAGATGGCTTCTATCAGTTTGAGGTAGAGACCATCTTTTCCAATTTTTGTAGGGTTTTTATCATAAATGCATGTTGGATTTTGTCAAATGATTTTTCTGCATCTATGGAGATAATCATGTTTTTGTCCTTGGCTTTATTGATATCGTGTATTACATTGACTGATTTGTGTATATTGAACCATCCCTGCATCTCTGGGATGAATCCCACTTGAGCAGGGTGTATGATCTTCTTGATGATCTTCTGCATTCTATTTGCCAGTATCTTAGTAAGGATTTTTGCATGTATGTTCATTAGTGAGATTGGCCTATAGTTCTCCTTTTCAGTTGGGTCTTTCTCTGCTTTGGGGATCAAGGTGATGCTTGCTTCCAGGAATGAATTTGGGAGTATTGCTTCCCTTTCAATTTCATTGAAGAGTTTAAACAGTAGTGGCAGCAGTTCCTCTCTAAATGTCTTGTAGAATTCAACAGTGAAGCCATCAGGGCCCAGGCTTTTCTTAATTGATAAGTTTTAATTCCATTTTCAATTCCTTTAGTTGATATGGGATTGTTCAGAATTTTTAGGTCTTCTTCATTCAACTTTGGTAATTCATATGTATCTAGGAATCTGTCCATTTCTTCTGTGTTGTCCATTTTATTAGCCTATAGGTTCTGGAAATAGGTATTGATGATCCTCTGGATTTCTGCTTGGTCTGTTGTAATTTAAACCTTTTCATTCCTAATTGCGTGGATTTGGGCCTTTTCTTTCCTTTTTCTGATTAGGTTGGCTAAGGGCTTTTGAATTTTGTTGACTCTTTTGAAGAACCAACTCTTGACTTCATTGATTTTTTATATCATTCTCTTAGTTTCCATCACATTGATGTCTCCTCTGATCTTTATAATTTCCTCCCTTGTATGAGCTTTAGGTTTGTCTTGCTCTTCTTTTTCTAGACGCTTGTGGTTCAGCATTAGGTTGTTTAATTGGGCTTATTGTGCTTACTTAATATGTGTATTCACAGCTATGAATTTCCCTCGTAAGACAGCTTTCATTGTGTCCCATAGATTCCGATATGTTGTATTGTCATTGTCATTTAATTGAAGGAACTGTCTGATTTCTTCTTTAATTTCCTCTATGACCCATTGGTTATTCAGAAGTGTGTTGCTCAATTTCCATGTGTTTATGAAATTTTTCGAGTTTCTTTTGTTATTGATCTCCAATTTCATTGCACTATGGTCTGATAATATACAGGGGATAACTTCAATTCCTTAGCACTTACTTAAACACATTCTATGTGTGCGTATGTGGTCTATTTTGGGGAATGACTCATGTGCAGCTGAGAAGGATGTGTATTCTGATTTTGTGGGGTGGAAGACTCTGTAAACATGGGTTCATTCTGCTTTGCTTCCTGGGGTTGTGATCCTCAATGTCTGTTCCTAGAATATTGTGTAAAATTTTTTGGAGTGCTGGTTTGTTATTCTCGAAGTTCCTAAGGTGCTCTTTGTCATAAAAGTATCTTATTTCTCCAACAATTTTGAAAGAGAACTTTGCAGGGTACATCAATCTGGGTTGGAGGATGTTTTCTTTTAGGGCTTGGAATATGTCACTCCAAGCTTTTCTTGCCTTGATGGTTTGTGTTGAGAAGTCTGCTGTGATTCTGATGGGCTTTCCTTTGTATGTGATTTGTTTCTTTTCTCTAACTGCTTGTAGAAGTTTGTTCTTCTGTTGAGTTTCTGGAATCTTAACAATTATATGCCTATGTGTAGATTTTTTTTGATCAAGGCTATTTGGAGTCCTATATGCCTCACTTATCTGTATGTCAAGTTCTTTTCCCCTGCTTGGGACGTTTTCTGCCATTATTTCTGTGAAGAGTTTTTTTTTATGTCATCTGCACTCTCTCCTCTTTCTTCATTGACTCCAGCCAGTCTTATGTTATTCTTCTTTGCATCATCTAGCAGCTGCTGGATTGATTTCTCTTGTCCCCTTATAATTTTGAAACAGTTTTTCTTTTCCTTGTCACTAATTGCAATCTTATCTTCTATATCTGAAATTCTGTCTTCACCTTGGCTCATTCTTCTGTGTAGACTTTTGATGGAGTTTTTCATGTCCTGGAAATCTATTTGCATCTGTTTTATGGATTCCATTTGTTTCCTATGTTGGGATTCCATCATGTTCCTCAGCTAGTCTCTAGATTTATTAATCATGTCTTGCACTAGGAGCACAATTTCTCCTTTTATCTGAGAAATTATTTCTGATTTCATTTTTCCCAGATCCCCTTTTGTTGCCAGTTGAGTGGGTCCAGGTGGTTGAGTATCAGAGGGTTCCATCTCATTTCCCATTGGGGTTGCTGTAGGTGATCTGCAAGTCTCGTTTTGAGACTTATTTACATGTTTTCTCATTTTGACTGGGGGGTTCAGGGGGAGTGCTGTTTATGTCTGCGTGGCTCACCTCCTCTGAGCTGGGAGAGGTGGGACAAGGGCCGGGAGCATTGGTAGGGATGGTGGCCCAAAAGGCCCTTCCTCTGGGGCAGGAGCAGCTGGACATTTGGCAGCCCAGAAGCCCCTTTCTCTGGACCAGGAGCAGTGGGATGACTGCTCAGAAGCCCCTACCTCTGGGAAAGAATTCTTTAAAATGCTGAGAACTTGATTAGGTCCAGTACAGTGGTCTGGTGGTCCGCTGTCCTCTGCATCTTTGTAGTGTGTAACCAGGTGGCTACCTACCTGCAGCGGACTGATTTGGTGTTTTCTGTGTGACTGGCGACCTCGGGACTGTGTTTGCAGACCTGCCTGTCTGTAGCGGGCTGATTCGGTGTTTTCAGCGAGACTCCATGTACATTGTTTTCAATTCAGGTATTACCATTATCCACATAAGCAATGAAAAGTTGCTCAAGCTTCATCCTTCATTTAAAAATTGAGTAAATAATACTACTTGTCATTTCTCCTTTATTCAACTATATTTCTCCCTAACCATAAGAATATAAGTACCATGTTACATTGTGGTTTAGTGCTTTGATGACACCTGTCCTATCACACAGAAGGTCATCTATGAACTATTTCCATGGAATATTTCATTTATCAAAAATGTTAGTTTTTTTCTTGTACCGTGTTTGCAGAATCACATTTATCTTATTCAGTGGTGTATTTTTCCAGGAAGAAAGTCAGTTTATTTAACTGTGATGCTGACTCTTTGTCACTGAGCAAATGCTTTGAACTTAATTTCCTACAATTTGGAGTCCAGTACGTGATTTTCTACTTTGCACTCTTTATTTTTATCTGTCTCTGCATGAAAGCTACTCAATTTTTGCCTGAGTTCATCTCTTTTTTGAAATATATTTCTGAAGACTTTGAGTCTTTCTAATCACATTCTCTGAAGTCAGTGTCAGCATGTGGTCTTCCCTCTAGTTACTTCAGGGAATAGATTAGCCAGTGTTTTCCTATTGCTTGGCATGGATCTGCTGATTTACGGCATGTGAGATCCATTTCTTTTCTATAAACTGAATAACCCTAAGGCAATGTTACTTGTTAACCCTAAGCCAATGCGATTTAAGTTTTTGTGATAGCAGTGTGCCTGTTTTGTCCAAATTCCTATGTTAGCTAACATGTAATAGTTCTTATATCAAACACCATTTCAGCAATCTAAAGGATTAACTATTTCTTGCTCACACAAAGGTGCAGTGCAGATCTAATCAGATGGACAGGAGTGATGACAAGACTTTTAACTTGTCCCCATGGTTCCCCAGCAGCATCCTGAGGAGTCCTCAGTGTTGACAGTCAGAGGACAGGTAGGGAGAGTGTAAGAAGGTCATATAAATGACTTAGTGGACAAGATCTTTGTCCATCCATTTCATTGTTACAGATGAGTGCCAAAGAGGAGATGGCCAAAATCTTGCTATTTCTCTGCCTTTTGCCCATTTGCTAATAGAAAAAAACTTTGTTATGAATCAGTTGAGTTTGTGTATTTTTCTTATTAAATGTCACATTGTGGTTTAGTGCTTTGACGGCACTTGTCTTACCACAGAAGATCACTTGTGTGAGATATTTTCATGGTATACTTGATTTATGCAAAATTTTAGATATTTTTTGAACAACCATTTGAAACTAAATATGTTTATTGTCTTCTTTTCAGTATCTGAAATCTTAGTGTCATGGCTTGTACCTAGACATTCACCCAAAGTCTCATGTTTTCATTGGTGGGGCTTTTCAGAAGTGGCTGGATCTAGACTGTGTGATGCTGAGATTAAGGATTGATGCTGGGATTAAGGGTGTATCATTACTAAATTAGCCCATGTATTGGTTTAACAGAGTTCTGGGTGTGAATAATTGGAAGGCCCACCTTGGGTGTAGGTGGCACCATACAAATGCTTGCTGCCTTCTGCCTGCCCTGCTTTGCCATGGACTCTTTCTCCCCTGTGATACCTGTCTGCCATGCTACCCTGCCTGAGAGTCCAGCCAACTGGACTAAAACCTCTACAAATTGTAAGTGAAGATAAATCTTTCATCCTTTGAATGTCAAGTATTTTGTCTCAGCAATGAGAAAAGTAACTGAACACTTAGTTATCTCCTAACAGGTTTGGGCAGGGACCAGTAATGTCTTGGAATTACTGAGATAAAGTTGGGTTTCTGCAGTAAGATAACTATGGAATTATGTCTGGAACTGTGCTTTTAATAAGTTGGTCTTTGTGAAGCTGTTTTCACTGCGGAGGTAACAAAGGGTTCAAAACAGTGTATTTTGATTTTGTTGTTAAACTTTTGATTTTTGCACCATTCCTCAGATTTTTATCATAAATTTGAAATAATTTTAAAATTTATTTTGGGGAATTTCAAGGGTATTTTACCCCTAACAGAATAGATAGTTTGTGTATCATAGAACCTTGAATTGAAAAAAAATGGTTTGAAAAAATAAATATTTAAAACACAACTTTGTGGGCCAGGATTTAGCTCAGTGTTTCTGCCATCTGCCCTGCAAGAGCAAGGACCTGAGTTTGATCCCCGGTACCAAAAACAAAAGCAAAAAACCACAAACAACAGCAACAAAAAAAACAAAATCACAACTCCTTTACATTTAAACTGTTTACAAATAAATAAAAAGTCAGGGCAATATTTGCTTTATTCCTTAGCTTTACAGAGTGACTAGGCTGAGACCTGAAACAGAATAAGATTTTATTGGATAAATTCATAGTTTTAAAAATATAGCTATACAATGAAGAGTTAAAATAAATTAGGTGAAAAAAAGTAGCAAATGATGTTGAGCAGGAAGAAGAAAAGAATAAATAATGCTAGTGTTTAAATGAGTAATGGCAGGTGACAGGAAATAATAGGAATTTTCACATCTGGAAAATAATTTTGAGCAAAATCTTGAGAATAAGCACCTGCCTATATCCATCCTTTCATTGCTTTTCTTTATGAAGTCCCCTGGGGGATTTTACTTGTAATAGTATACATGTTCAACTTAACAGTTTCTTAAGATATTTTCCCTCTTTGGTGCTTGCTTATTGAACCAGTACAATGAATCTGTGTATCTCATAGCTAATTCCAAGATACTTGGACCCAAGTTAAACAAGAAAAACAAAGAAAATGGAGACTCTCACTGTTAGCATTATAATTCAAAGGCATTAATTAGCAAGGTAAGATATAGTATGATAAATAAAAGTTACTGGAATTATGGGAAACTAGAGGGGACAGTGGAGGAGACAGCTGGTTTATCAAGATTTAACATGAGAAAATATTCAAATAATACAAAAGTGAATTATAGACATTAGTGTGAATCACTCATCCCTTTTTCTATTACTAAAATTATAAGTGATATCTTTTCTTTCATTTAGTACCAGAAATCATTTGGGTCAATATAATATAGTCCCTCAAAGTTAAGGCTTGATATTTAAACATATTCTCTAGTGAAAAGATCCAGACATTTTTGGAAGAGAGGGCTGCTCAGGGCCAAAAGTAACAACAAAATATTTAAAAATGGAGACAATGGCTATTCATCAGGGAAGGTGAGTTTAAAGGTACAAAGCTGAGTGAGCAAAGCTGATGTACAACAGATTGATTATAACATGCTTAAGACTCTGATATATTTGGAGTATTAAGCCATTCAAATGATTATGTAAATCTTCTATCATACTCTGAGGTAACCAAGTATAAAAAAGATATAAAAAGATCAAATAGGTTGTTTTCTTCAGTAAGAAGTCACTATATTCACATAACTGGTATACTAATACATCATTATTTATTAGGTAATAAGCATAAATATTAATCTTTTATCTCATTAACAACACCTCTAAAATGTGATGTATATATCTTTCCTTCCTTCTGTTGAGTAGTAGATTAGTTAAAAATGGACTGAAAAAGTGCATGAATTTTAATAAATTAGACATTATTATGTAGTCATTTAATACCCTACACTGTTTGGGGTATTCACACTTGCATCGAGTCTTATTTCCTTTTCACTGTCTCTCTTTCTCTCTCTCTCTTTTTTTTTTAGATAAGTAGGAACTCCAGAATCCTATACATTTAAGCTGGAGTGAATTCTTGTGAATACATAAGATTATATTTGTAATACATGTGATATAGTTCCTTTATTGAAAGGGGATGAATCAAAGAACACATCCAATGAAGATGTTATTCCCCCTAGGGGAACTATCATTTATTTATATAAATCTTATTTGAGCATAAATAATGAAATCAATAGAGGTGCAATATATTTAATCTATATTTTTAATACCAAGACTATGTATTTAAATAACAATATTTTTCTAAGTATATACAGTAAAATGCCTTTTTGCTCAATTCTAGAAAGAAGTAATATCCAGCAATCTGAACAAATCAATTTTTCAATATCAAACAATAATGCCTATTTTGTCTTTTCTATGTGTATGGTTTATTCTCATTTATTACACATTTAATAAGCCATGATAAGGATGAACCACATTCTATTGTCCATTTACCCACTAGTCAACTGTCTGCTAGTCAATTGTTCAGTTTTTCTTTTTTGTTGTTGTTGTTGTTCCAAAAAATATCCTTATGCATTCTTTTCACATTGAGACACCCCAATGCTTCTCCAGGGAATGTTCTAGAATTATAACAATAAGGTTATATGAGCTATAATCAAAAAATATTGTAAATGTTTAAATTTTAAAACAACTTTTACACATTGCCATTGACTCCCATCAAAATACTCCTCACTGCTTCAAACACATCCAATCATTGTAGCCAATTTCTGAATCAGTTCTGGAAATCCTCTTTCATGAGGGAATGTCATTACTTGTGCTGTCATGGCTCTTTTGATGTCTCGAATTGACTGAAAACATTTACCTTCCATGTTCCTTTTGACTTTGGAGAAGAGCCACAAATTGGTGACAGATCTTATGAATAAGGGGGATGAAGACACACTGTAGTGTCTTTATGAGCCTGCATTTCAATTAGATGGCACATAGTAGAATTCATCATATTTTTTACGACACTTTATAAAATCACTCCTGAAAGGGAACTTCCAAACTGCTTCACAAAATGGCAAGAACAATGGGATGTTTGTCTGAAGCAAGTGGAAGTATTTTGAGGGAGATTAATGGCATTGGATCTTTGGCTGTAATAAATGTTTTATTTAAACATTCACTGCACATCTTGAGCACCTCTTGTATGGTATATCAGTTCTACCATCCTTTTTAATGATCCTTAAAAGTGACAGGCTAATTTGTACCATTTCCTCCATTTCCTCCAACACCGGCACTGAATACTCTTAAAAGGTTTGTTTATGTCAACAATGGAGAGAAAATGTTAGCTCATTACAATTTTTTTGTGTGTGCGCCAGGGATCGAACTCAGAACCTTGCACTTGCAAGGCAGGCACAGTGCTACTGAGATAAATCCCCAGGTCAGCTCATTACAATTTTAATGTCCAACATTCTTTTGTCTAATGAAATTTAGCAACTTTTTATTATTATTCCAGTCATTTGAGAACCATTCCTTGTGAATTACCTGCTCATAACTTTTGCCTACTTTCCAGATTGTTTTATTTGATTGCTTCTAATTAATTTAAAGTGCTATGAGCACAATTCTAGATGTAAATCCCTTATTTATTTAGATACTGAAACTATTTTTCCATTCTTCTTTTAACATTTGACACTAAATTGGTGTTTTGTGCTAAAATATTTTAGACTTTTACTTACAAATATATTTGCCTGATTTATAATTTATGATTATTTTGATGGGTTTAAGAAAACATCCTGAAATACAAGATACTTGTTTCTTTGGTAATATTATTATTTTGTTTTAGTCAGTGATTCTTATGTCTTTAATTCATGTGTGTGTATAATGACATATGTGCATACATTTACTCTTTTAAGTATAGCTTTATAAATATGGAATCAGTTATTTTTGATGTATTACAAAATCTAATTTTATTCCTTTAATATATTCTAATTCCTGCTGTCATAAATGAAATTGTTAAATCACTCCTCAACCTCTTTTTAATTTCTCTTGTAGTTGGCTTTTCCAGAAAGTGATCAAATACTTGGCTAGTAGGTTAAGTGGTAAGAATAAATAGAATAGTAAAGTAATAATAACTGAGCATAATTATTTATAAAAATTATAATATTGTTAATTATAGAACAGTATTTTATTTTTATTATTATGGTAATTGGGGATAAAAAGTTTAGCATTTATACCAGAGTTCTTGGGAATCATAATTACAAGGGTTAGTGTAAGGCAACACGAGGTCATGTAATTCATGATATAATCTCTTCCAAATACATACACAGAATAGACTTCAACTAGGTTATTAAGGAGAAAATTGGAACACTCCTGCCAAGAGCGTTTGAGAAAGTAGAATGACCACTTTTGTAAAGGTGTAAGATCTGAGGAAGGAAGGGCCAAGAAGTGCAAAAGGGCCAAGAATCTAGAGGAGAAAGGTAGTGGGTGAGGGGAGCCTGCAGACCTTCTCTGCCTTCCACCAACAACGTTCACAGGCCTAGATCACAACTGAACCCTTAGGTTTGCACGGGGAGGTAAATGCTTCTGTAGACAAGCAACCAGCAAAGCATTTGACCATCCCCCAAAGCTAAAGAGAGAAAGATGAAAATTTGAGACCTTGTTTGTGAGGCATTGGCAAGTTGCAAATCCGTATAACAAGAAAGATGAAAGCTAAGCAAGAACCTCTCAGAGGTATATCAGATCTGTGTGGGTCTAAGGAATCCAAGAGGAGGGTTATGATAAGCAGCAAGAGAAGCAAACTGATCTCTCCAGAATTCCCTCAGTTGTGAGAACATTTGTAAGGACAGTCTTGATGGGACCTAGAGCAGAGGATTACGTTTCTGTGTCTAGACATGTTGGTAGAGTCTTGAGAACCCAGATTTTGGGTAGCACATGGTAACATACATAAAGTTTCCATAACCTTCTGATGGATGTTTCAGAAGTTGTCTGCCATTTATTGAGGCTCTCCCTGAAGCCAAAAGCTTTTTAAAAAGTATTCAGTATCTGGGCCACTGTCACAGCCAAGTTAATGACAGAGCCACTGAGGTTTCCCCAGACTTCCACCATTTCTTGGTTTTGTTATGTACCATGTGGAGAATGAGGCAAAGAACAGGTAGACATACTTCTTCTTGAGAACAGAGTCATGTACCGCAAAATTACTCCAGATCCTACATCACTTACCTATCCATAAGTGTTTTATTCTCTGTAAAATTAAGTACAAAAGATAGAATTATTCCTGTCATATCCCACTAAAATGGAAATTAGGGGCAAGAGGAAAGAAAAGGAAACTCAGGTCATGGACACCTATTTCAGGAACATCTTACAAGAGTAATTCAACATATCAGCCTGAACTATCTTTTAGACTATTTTTACTTGACTATTGACAATGGAAATTGCCACCTCTGACCTTGAGAACAACTTTATATAGTAATGACCTTGACTCAAAAATCAAAGCTTCCCAACTCCTGCAAGATTCAAAAGTACTAATGAACTTTCTTTCAAATAACTTGCTTAGATTTCAAGCTTTCCCTTGTTCTCCAGACATACTAGAAGCCAACTAGCCTGTGCATGTGTGCCCCACATAGCAATATTGCTCTGGGTTTCTTACCAAGTCGAAGTTTTGGACTCTTTTATTGGAGCTTTGCCTCTGTTTTTATCTGACTCTGACAGCTCCTCCAAAATTTAAGTACAATGATCACTAAGCTGGGAAGATATGGTCAAGCTTCAAGCAGGTACAGTATAGCCAGAACGCAAATGCTGTGCAGAGCGATCATCTCCTTTAGGAGGAGTATGGTTTATTATTGTGTTTGGTTTCTGGGTAAGAACGGAGGCAGAAAAGTTAGGAAAAAGGGACATGAAGATTTACCCTGTCACTGCCTTCTGTGATTTTCTTCTGTTATGTTTATAGAACATTTGGTGAAATTCCTCCAAATTTGGTTCATTACAGTCAGGTAGTGACAACTACAACCCTGTACGTTATCACTGCTATTGATTCTCTCACTAGATCTCTACCTTTATTTAAGAATCGTAACATTCTTTCATAAAGAAATATGGTGTTAAAAATATTATTTTTCAAAACAGAAAAAAAATGCTTTTCAAAATAATATGGAATGATTTTTTAGACAATGCTGATTATGCAATTATAATTACAGCCTATAAATCTTCAGTGTCCAACAGTAGGAAGTGGTATGTGTGTGTGCATGATGTGTGTGTGTGTGCATCTGTGTGTGCAGAGGGGTGTTAAGTGTTATTACTCTGAGCAAAGGAAGAGAGAAAAAGTATAAAATGTGTAGTTCAGAACAAGGGTTTGGCAGGTATAAAAAAAGAACAGGCTAAAATGTTGACTATTGGCAAGCACTGAATGTAATTATGAGGAAAGGAGAGAATGGAACAGCAACACTGAGAGGAAGTAGAAGAGATTTTAAAACACCAAGAGCTACGGTCATGATAAACCTTCCTTATTACTTACAGCTCAGAAAATCATTTATTTTGTTTGAGATACACCTTCCATCTCATATTACACTTCACAACTTCAACTGGAAGATTTTGAGCCAGAAACCCTCCCTGTCAACTACCGACAAAACTTACAGATCTTGTATTGATTTAAAACCTAACAACATTCAATATCATATTAATTTACACTTTGGTAATGAATGAATGTTCTACCCACAGAAATTTATTCAATAGGATAAAGTATTATTAGGAACAAAAACCATGTTTTGCTTTTTCATAGAGTCCCTGTAGGATTTTATCCTGTGAAAACATAGCATAGAAGCTATGTTTGTTGATCTAGAATTGATTCTGTTATTGGAAGTACTTAAAACAAGGGAAATATTTAAAGTAACTGAAGATAGCTGATTTTTAAAAAATCTGAATTTTAAAAGCTCAGCTAATGCCTGTGTAGTATCTGACATATAACTGCGGTGGGGTCCGTAGAACACTGTTGGGGATGGCCGTTTGCCTATCACTCTGTTCAGATAGCTTGCAGCCTATAAATGATTCCAGCTAAAAGTAACTAAGAGAGCCAGATAAAATGCAATGAAAATGATAATTACAAACCAGTTATCAGACATGTTGAGAGCAAACTTAAAAAGAGCTATGATTAACATGTTCTAGGAGGCAAATTACAACTCAAGAATATTATAACTAAAGGACTAAAAGAATAGCTTTTACAACAGAATTAAACACAGCAGGAAAGAAAATTAATGAATTGGAAGCTAGGTAGTAAATGTGTTTCCACTAAAATCTATTATATTTCTTCAGTTATTACCAACAGAGTGAATGAAATTTAAGAAAAAATTAAGAGAGTTTGTGTGTTTGCATATTTTGATTGTAAAGTTTCATACTTATCCTTCTGTCTCTCTAAATCACCTGATTCTTTTTTTAAAAATAAAAATTATAAAGTTACAAAAATGATTACTTAAATATATATTCAAATCACCATACATTTTCACTATTTTAAGCAATGATTCTTTTAGATTCAAAATAACTCTATGATATATATGAGCATCTGATTTTTGAAAATTTTATTGGTGTAATTTAGATATACATAGTGATCACATTCATCATAGGGAATTTTTAGCTGTACATGATATATCTTGATGCCTCTTTTTTTCCCATTCCCCTCCTCTCCCTTCGACACTTCTTCCTCTCCTTATTTATTTAAGTTTTGTTTCAATTTTTCCTCCTTTTGTTATTTTTCTTTTCCTTTCCTTCCTTTCCCCTCCCCCTCCCTAATTCCCTTTCCCTTTGAGCAATTTCGTCCTATTTCACATTATCTATTATACGTAAGGACCATATCTTTTTAAATTTGTACTTTTATTTGTTCATGTTTGGATTACATTCATCTTGTGGAGTTGGTACCTGTTTTCAACATATCTTAAATCTTTTTATGGCCCCTTGTCCTCTCTTTTTGCCCCCTCTCACCTTATCTTGGTCCTCTTCCCATTTACAAAGAATTATTATAATTTTTATTATTCTTTATTATTATTTTTATTTTCCTCTTTAACTCATGTACACTTTCAGTTTCTCATATAAGAGTAACCATATGCTACTTAAGGTATATGATCATGTCTTGACCTGCTTCTTCAAAACAATTGACTCAAGTTTTGGTCACATTTCCATAGGTAATATCCAAATTTTTCAGGGTCAAATGTTATAGACTAATTGAATGTGTTTTTCTTTGAGAAATCTTTGAATTCTCGAGTCTAATCATTTCCCTTTATATCAACTGAATCTTCTCAACCATGCCAAGTCTGGTCATATACATTGCTTCTTTGACAGAATTCCCCATGTTTTCTTTGTTTTCATTTACTTTTAGTTTCTCTGAACTTGTAACTCAGGTGATTGTCTTCTATCTTTTCTTCAAATTCTGCCTTCTAAGTTTTCACTCTAATTGTTCTCATTCAGCTCAGCTACCATAACACTGGACACTGGGTGCCTTAAATACTAGACATGTATCCGTAACTGTTCTAGATGAATTTGTTTCATCCCTCTGCATTTTGTAGATTACAAATAGCTATCGACTCACTCAAACTGTTGCTTGTCAGTCACTGTCACTAATAAATTAAAACTGGAGTCCTCTTACTGATAAAGTTAATTTGGCCAGTTTAAGGTGCCTGGTAAACTTAATTGATGGACATATTCCTTTCAAGGATGAGGGGACAATTTTAGTGGTCAATTAGTCAAAATTATTCAATTGTGTTTTACACAATGTCTGAGTCATTGAATCTGGTAATGTCCAACATTTCATACAACTATTAAATTCTTAATTCTAGAGTTTGCGGAGCACCTACTACATTTATAATACTATAACTGGTACAATGAGTTCTTGGAAAGATGGTAGAGATATAATAATGAGGAGTAGAATCTAATTGAAGCATTTTAATGGATGTATATTGGTTAAGTATAATTTACTTAAAATATTCTAAGTAGTGAAATATTTCCTCAAGGCTTTCTGCATAAACTGGTTGCATTGCATTGTCAGAGTTTCATATCTTATTCAAATGTTAGTAACACTTAATAAAGCTCTAACTTTATTTGATATATTTGAAGTGATACATTCAGTTAAAATGTTGCAAGCAAGAAGAGTGGTCTTCACTATTAATAAATTACATGAATATGATATGCGAATTTACTGCGTGTTTGCATATTAGTTAGAAACAAACATTCTGGGCTGTCTTAAAAGTTTCCCTTGGGGTTAAACAATTAATTAAAACTTACTAAAGCTTAATTAAATCTTTAGATTTAAATAATAGACGAACATTCAGGATTATCTCTTCAATGTAATTCTGCAAGGTTTAGTATATGCATACATATTAAAATTATTCTTAAATCATATACAAGTGGTTGATTACCCTGGGAATATGTTGACAGGATGTCTTCAGGGGAGAAAATGAATTAAATGTAAAGACTTTTGCAATATGTCTTGATATCTTTCAAACATTGGTAAGTGCAATGACAGAGTTTTTATCTACATTCAATGGGAGCGAACTTAAATTCAATTTCTTCTGGCATAAGTGCAAAGAAGGGGAGGTCCCTGTGCTGCAGATAAGAGCTACTGGCTCTGGATGATGCTCAATATCTGAATTTCCTTGTAGTCAATGCCTTCTCTCTATGTTATCACTCCAGGCTGATGAGACTTCATGTTTAATCCCCAAATGTCCATACAATTCCTTAATTTCATAATCATTGAATATTGGACAATAACTATTTTAAAAACTTTACTAAAATGTTGGTGTAGGGGAGATGCACAAGTAATAGAAATTATTTGTATAGAATGGAGAAAACATTTAATGGCCCTTCATTGATTTGTTTACTTTTGAAGTGACTACAATGAGACAGTACTCTAATGACATTCTAATAATGATTATTCTCAACATCTAGGAAGAAAATATTGCAGGTCAACCATCATAAGACTTAGGTTAGGAGTTGAGCATTCTATTTATGTGAGCTTGAATTGGTAACATAAATTTCATACACTTCAATATTCACCCTATCATGTAGTAATGGAGGTAATAATAACTTATTCAGAGCATTACAGAAAGAAAAGACATAAAATATTCTTAGTACATGTCTAGAATTAAACACTCAAGAAATGCTAGGTACTATTATTTCTAGTTTATTATGTAACAAAAGTACAATTATCATTATATAATAGACCCTACATAAAACTTTATGCTCCATGGATATTCCAATCATCTGTGAGTCCTGTGGATCAGTAATTTTGAAGTGTCACTGACTATCCTAGGAGAGGATTCTAGGATCAGGGTCTCACAGATGGCTAAAAACCCTAGGAATCAATGCAAATTATTGAGTTATCTGGAGAAATTTCCCAGGCAGACTCAGAAATTAGCTCTCGCAGTCAGCCCATCATGCCCATGCGTTGCACACTGTGTTCTCTACATCTGCAGCAAGAGTCACACCATGCTGCTTCTTTCTATACTGGATTCCAATTGGGTGCTTCTGAGTTTATATTTTTTTCAGTCATTTTCAAATCTTGAATTAGTTAATAAAGTTTAGCATTCCCATCATGCCTCTGAAAACTTTGGTTCCAATTCATACTGTGGCTCTAAGTGGTCTTAGTTGTAGTAAATAAGATGATTTCCCCTTTTGCTGCACTTGGTACTCAAATCCTGGCCCTAATCCTGATAGTTACAGGCTTGGTCACACAGCCATCAGTGAAGGAAGGGCAGAAGGTAGTCCTACCACAATCAACACTGCCTGGAACACTTCATCACTGGTAGGAACACTTTTTTCCAATAAAGCCCAATTATTATTTGAGAAACAAACCTTGTACTTTTGAACTCCCTAAAAATTTTCCCTTCACAATTATATATAACAAAACTATATTTTTGTCATGTCATATA